>NC_136464.1:186040609-186213109 GCF_902686455.1 Sciurus vulgaris | reverse complement strand
GTTTGTAGGACAGCATGTCAGAGGTGTCGACTAGGCCACTGGTTTGTGAATTTGGGGCTCAGAGGAGAGGTCAGGACTGATAGAGATTCGATTGTTGTGTTTGATGAGGTGTTTTACTCGAGTGCTGGTGTTTTGTTTTTCGGTTATTTTTATTGGATTTTTCTTTATAGTTCTGCATGCATCCAGATGTAGAGGTAGGTATATTTGGAAGACTGATTAGCATGCCAGACCCACGTAATCACCCTCTGTTCACAGTGCAGACTCCTCTAGTGACCTGCGGCCGTATTTGGCTTCTGGGTGCACCTTTGGGTAGATGCCATCGTGGTAAGACTTTTCATTATCAGCAGAAACCTGAGGCCAGGCTGTTTTTTTCAAAGAAAAGAGGCTTTCCCAGCTCAGTTCTTGAGCCTTGGGCGTGGTGCGTCCTGAGCTCAGCTCCACTCAGCTCTGGTGGGGGCCTTCTGGCCCCGCAGCTCCCGAGCTCGGGCAGAGGGGAAGAGAGCTGCAGTCACGGGATATCTGCAGCTCTGCCACACAGCTTGGCCAGGGTGCGGCACCCACCACCCACGTAGGTCTGTGCCGCTTAGCTTCCCGGAGCGCTGGCCTTGCCCGACTGTGAAGGTCTTCCTGTTGCGGCTTTGTTTTGTTTTCTACGTGGTAGTGACATGTTCTCATTTCTTTTTTTTTTTTTTTTTTTTTTTTTTTTGAGTTCTTTTTTTTTTATTGTAAACAAATGGGATACATGTTGTTTCTCTGTTTGTACATGGCGTAAAGGCATACCATTTGTGTAATCATACATTTACATAGAGCAATGTTGTTTGATTCATTCTGTTATTTTTTCCCTTCCCCCCACCACTCCCACCCCTCTTTACCCTCTATACAGTAGTTCCTTCCTCCATACTTGCCCCCCTCCCTAACCCTAACTCTAACCCTTCCCTCCCCCCCATTATGTGTCCTCATCCACTTATCAGCGATATCATTCGTCCTTTGGCTTTTTGAGATCGGCCTATCTCACTTAGCATGATATTCTCCAATTTCATCCATTTGCCTGCAAATGTCATAATTTTATCATTCTTTATGGCTGAGTAATATTCCATTGTATATATATACCACAGTTTCTTTATCCACTCATCAATTGAAGGGCATCTAGGTTGGTTCCACAGTCTGGCTATTGTGAATTGAGCAGCTATGAACATTGATGTGGCTGTATCTCTGTAGTATGCAGATTTTAAGTCCTTTGGGTATAGGCCAAGGAGTGGGATAGCTGGGTCAAATGGTGGTTCCATTCCAAGTTTTCTAAGGAATCTCCACACTGCTTTCCAGAGTGGCTGCACTAATTTGCAGCCCCACCAGCAGTGTATGAGTGTACCTTTCTCCCCACATCCTCGCCAACACCTGTTGTTGCCCGTATTCTTGATAATCGCCATTCTAATTGGGGTGAGATGGAATCTTAGGGTGGTTTTGATTTGCATTTCTCTTATTACTAGAGATGTTGAACATTTTTCCATATGTTTGTTGATTGCTTGTAGATCTTCTTCTGTGAAGTGTCTATTCATTTCCTTAGCCCATTTGTTGACTGGACTATTTGAATTCTTGGAGTAGAGTTTTTTGAGTTCTTTATAGATTCTGGAGATTAGTGCTCTATCTGAAGTATGATTGGCAAAGATATTCTCCCACTCTGTAGGCTCTTTCTTCGCATTGCTGATAGTTTCCTTTGCTGAGAGAAAGCTTTTTAGTTTAAATCTATCCCAGTGGTTGATTCTAGCTTTTATTTCTTGTGCTATGGGAGTCCTGTTAAGGAAGTCTGGTCCTAGACCAACAAGGTGAAGATTTGGACCTACTTTTTCTTCTATAATCTGCAGGGTCTCTGGTCTGATTCCGAGGTCCTTAATCCATTTTGAGTTTAGTTTCGTGCATGGTGAGAGATATGGGTTTAGTTTCATTCTGTTGCATATGGATTTCCAATTCTCCCAGCACCATTTGTTGAAGAGGCTATCTTTTCTCCATTGCATATTTTTGGCACCTTTGTCTAGTATGAGAAAATTGTATTTATTTGGGTTTGTGTCCATGTCCTCTATTCTGTACCACTGATCTACCTTTCTATTTTGGTACCAATACCATGCCGTTTTTGTTACTATTGCTTTGTAGTAGAGTTGAAGATCTGGTATTGCAATACCCCCTGTTTCACTCTTCCTGCTAAGGATTGCTTTAGCTATTCTGGGTTTCTTATTCTTCCAGATGAATTTCATAATTGCTTGCTCTATTTCTGTAAGGTCCGTCATTGGGATTTTAATTGGAATTGCATTGAATTTGTATAGCACTTTAGGTAGTATGGCCATTTTGACAATATTAATTCTTCCTATCCAAGAACATGGAAGATCTTTCCATCTTCTAAGGTGTTCTTTAATTTCTTTCTTTAGTGTTGTATAGTTCTCATTGTAGAGGTCTTTCACCTCTTTTGTGAGATTGATTCCCAAGTATTTTATTTTTTTTGAGGCTATTGTGAATGGGGTAGTTTTCCTAATTTCTCTTTCTGAAGATTCATCACTTATGTATAAAAATGCGTTGGATTTATGGGCATTGATCTTGTAACCTGCTACTTTACTAAATTCACTTATGAGTTCTAAGAGTTTTCTGGTGGAATTTCCAGGTTCCTCTAAATATATAATCATGTCATCAGCGAACAGGGATAGTTTGAGTTCCTCTTTTCCAATTCGTATCCCTTTAATCTCTTTGGTTTGTCTAATTGCTCTGGCCAGAGTCTCAAGAACGATGTTGAATAGAAGTGGTGAAAGAGGGCATCCCTGCCTTGTTCCAGTTTTTAGGGGGAATGCTTTCAGTTTTTCACCATTTAGAATGATATTAGCCATGGGCTTAGCATAAATGGCCTTTACAATGTTAAGGAATGTTCCCACTATCCCTATTTTTTCTAGTGTTTTGAGCATGAAGGGGTGCTGTATTTTATCAAATGCTTTTTCTGCATCTATTGAAATAATCATGTGATTCTTGACTTTAAGTCTATTAATATGGTGAATTACGTTTATTGATTTCCTGATGTTGAACCAACCTTGCATCCCTGGGATGAAACCCACTTGATCATGGTGCACTATCTTTTTAATATGTTTTTGTATGCGATTTGCTAAAATTTTGTTGAGAATTTTTGCGTCGATGTTCATTAAGGATATTGGTCTGAAATTTTCTTTCCTTGATGAGTCTCTGTCTGGTTTAGGTATCAGTGTGATATTGGCTTCATAGAATGAGTTTGGGAGGGTTCCCTCCTCTTCTATTTTATGGAATACTTTGAGAAGTATTGGAATGAGCTCTTCCTTAAAGGTTTTGTAGAACTCGGCTGAGAACCCATCTGGTCCCGGACTTTTCTTTGTTGGTAGGCTTTTGATGACTTCTTCTATTTCAGTACTTGAAATTGGTCTATTTAAATTGTTAATGTCCTCCTCATTCAGTTTAGGCAATTCATATGTCTCTAGAAACCTGTTGATGTCTTCGAAATTTTCTATTTTGTTGGAGTATAGATTTTCAAAATAGCTTCTAATTATGTTTTGTATTTCCATCCTGTCTGTTGTGATATTTCCTTGTTCATTCCGAATTTTAGTGATTTGGGTTTTCTCTCGTCTTCTCTTTGTTAGTGTGGCTAAAGGTTTATCAATTTTGTTTATTTTTTCGAAGAACCAACTATTTATTTTGTCAATTTTTTGTATTGTTTCTTTTGTTTCAATTTCATTGATTTCAGCTCTGAGTTTAACTATTTCCTGTCTTCTACTACTTTTGGTGCTGGTCTGTTCTTTTTCTAGGGCTTTGAGCTGTAGCGTTAGGTCGTTTATTTGTTGAGTTTTACTTCTTTTATTAAATGTGCTCCATGAAATAAATTTCCCTCTAAGTACTGCTTTCATAGTGTCCCAGAGATTTTGATATGATGTTTCTTTGTTCTCATTTACCTCTAAGAATTTTTTAATTTCCTTCCTAATATCTTCTGTTATCCACTCATCATATAATAGCATATTGTTTAATCTCCAGATGTTGGAATAGTTTCTGTGTTTTACTCTTTCATTTATTTCTAACTTCAATCCATTATGATCTGATAGAATACATGCTAGTGTCTCTATCTTCTTGTATTTGCTAACATTAGCTTTGTGGCCTAATATGTGGTCTATTTTAGAGAAGGATCCATGTGCTGCTGAGAAAAAAGTGTATTCGCTCTTGGTTGGATGGTATATTCTATAAATGTCCGTTAAGTCTAAATTATTGATTGTGTTATTGAGATCTATGTTTTCTTTGTTCAATTTTTGTCTGGAAGATCTGTCCAGTGGTGAGAGAGGCGTGTTAAAATCACCTAGTATTATTGTGTTGTGGTCTATTTGGTTTCTGAAATTGAGAAGGATTTGTTTGACATACATAGATGAGCCACTGTTTGGGGCATAGATGTTTATGAGTGTTATATCTTGCTGATTTATGCTTCCCTTAAGCAGTATGAAATGTCCTTCTTTATCCCTTCTGACTAACTTTGGCTTGAAGTCCACATTATCGGAAATGAGGATGGATACTCCAGCTTTTTTGCTGAGTCCATGTGCATGGTATGTTTTTCCCCATCCTTTCACCTTTAATCTATGGGTATCTTTTTCTATGAGGTGAGTCTCTTGCAGGCAACATATTGTTGGATTTCTTTTTAATCCAATCTGCCAGTCTATGTCTTTTGATTGATGAATTCAGGCCATTAACATTCAGGGTTATTATAGAGAAATGATTTGGTTTCCCGGTCATTTGGTTCATTTTTAAAATTTTGTTTATTTATTTGTTTGACACAACTTGTTTCCTCCTTTATTTGACAATTCCTTTAGGATAATTCCTCCCTTTGCTGATTTGCTTCTTTGTTTTTCATCTCTTCCTCATGGAATATTTTGTTGAGAATGTTCTGTAATGCTGGCTTTCTTTTTGTAAATTCTTTTAGCTTTTGTTTATCATGGAAGGATTTTATTTCATCGTCAAATTTGAAGGTAAGTTTTGCTGGGTATAAGATTCTTGGTTGGCATCCATTTTCTTTCAGGGCTTGAAAAATGTTGTTCCAGGACCTTCTAGCTTTTAGGGTCTGGATTGAAAAATCTGCTGATATGCGTATTGCTTTCCCCCTGAATGTAATTTGGTTCTTTTCTCTCACAGCCTTTAAAATTCTGTCTTTATTTTGTATGTTAGGTATTTTCATTATAATGTGCCTTGGTGTGGGTCTGTTGTAATTTTGTGTATTTGGAGTCCTATAAGCCTCTTGAACTTGATTTTCCATTTCATTCTTCATATTTGGGAAATTTTCTGATATTATTTCATTGAATAGGTTGTTCATTCCTTTGGCTTGTTTCTCTAGACCTTCCTCAATCCCAATAATTCTTAAATTTGGCCTTTTCATGATATCCCATAGATTCTGTTCATGATTTCTTACCATCTTCTCTGTTTGTTCAACTTTGTTTTCAAGGTTAAATATTTTGTCTTCAATGTCTGAGGTTCTGTCTTCCAGGTGTTCTATCCTATTGGATATGCTTTCTATGGAGTTCTTAATTTGGTTTATTGTTTCCTTCATGTCAAGGATTTCTGTTTGGTTTTTTTCAATATCTCTAACTCTTTATTGAAATGATCTTTTGCTTCCTGTATTTGCTCTTTTAACTGTCGATTGGTGCGATCATTCAATGCTTGCATTAGCTCTTTCATCTCATCGTTTGCTTCTCTGATCATTTTAATTATGTACATTCTGAACTCCTTTTCTGTCATTTCTTCTGCCATGCTGTCATTGGGTTTTATTGATGTAACATCTAGATTTGTTTGCATCATTTTCTTTCCTTGTTTTCTCATATTGTTCAGGTATCAGTGGACCGCTGAGATATTGCAGATTTCCTCTGTTGATTTACAATGTCCCTGAAGATTTCTATATATATCCCCTCTTATCCTTCAGTAGGCTGAAGTCTTGGAGGAAGTTGATAATGCGGTGCTCCACAAGGAAGCTGCCTCTCTAGGGGTGGTGGCCTTCAGGTGGGGTATATTCCCTGCTAGTGGGCAGAGGTGCCTCCACTTGTTGACCAATGGTCATCCAAAGGGGACCTAGGCTGTGGGCTGAGGCAAGGCCTGTTTGGGCCTGTGTCTCTGGTTTTACCGTCCTTGTGGGGAAACCTCACCCGGCAGGGAAGACTCACCCGGTGGGGAGGTCTCGCTGGTCAGTTCCCACCTAGAGGTTCCCCTCAATTTACAGCTACTGCCTGGGCTGGGCTGCCTTCCTCTGCAAAGTTTCCAGGGGCCCGGCCCTACCTCCTGGGCCTGGGAGCCTCACCCTTTGCAGATGAATCTCCTTAGGCTGCCCCTCCTCAGAGAATTTGCCCACAGGCCTGGAACCTTCGCTCCGCCCTAAGCCTGTCTCTGTGCGGCTCTTCCACCCAGAAGCCTCCTAGATCCTGGGACCCTGCTCTGCACCTAATCGCCTGGCTGCGTGGCCCCTCCTCTGAGCAGCCACCTGTGGCCCCGAACAATCGCTCTGAGTCCCAGAGACCCGCCACAGGCCTCTTCCTCCAGACAGCCGCCCAGTATGCCAGTGCGGTCACTAGGAGTCCAAAAAACTCACTTCGTGCCTCCTCCTCCCACCAACCACCCGTAGCCCTGGGCAATCAATCACTCCGAGTCGAAGTGACCCTCCCCGTTCCTCCTCCTTCTCCAGATAACCCCCCGGGTGTTCAGGAGCAGTCCCTCTGAGTGGCTCTGAATCCACGTGACCCGCTGCACGGGTCCTCTGGGCACCGCCCGGAGCTCAGGTGCGGCCACTCAAGACCAAGTGTCCCACCACGCTTCTCCTCCAGGCAGCCCCCCTGTGTTCAGGAGCTGTCACTTTAAGACCAAACAACTCACCACTCGCCTTCTCCTCTGAGCAGCCGCCTGGAGCGCTAATGCAGTCACTGCGAGTCCAAACGGCCCGCCGCGCTCCTCCTCCTCCTCCTCCTCCTACTCCTCCGGGCAGGCCCCGGGGTTCAAAAGTGGTCTGAGTCCAAACAGCTCGCCACGCAGCCTCTCCTCTGGCAACCGCCTGAAGCTCTGGTGTAGTCACCCCGAATCCAAGCGGCCGCGT
The DNA here is from genome assembly GCF_902686455.1 of Sciurus vulgaris. NCBI lineage: Eukaryota > Metazoa > Chordata > Mammalia > Rodentia > Sciuridae > Sciurus > Sciurus vulgaris. The sequence continues at coordinate 186,205,998 of NC_136464.1, read as the reverse complement.
TCCTCTTCCTCCTCCTCGTCCTCAGGGCAGGCCCCGGGGTTCAGAAGCGTCGTTCTGAGTCCAAACAGCTCGCCGCGGAGCTTCTCTTCTGGCAACCGCCTGTAGCTCTGGTGCAGTCACTCCGAATCCAAGTGGCCACGCTCCTCCTCCTCCTCCTCAGGGCAGGCCCCGGTGTCCTGAGTCCACACAGCTCTCCTCGCCACTCCTCCCCTGGGCAACCGCCGGAGCCCCAGTGGTTGCTCCGAGTCCCAGCGCTGTGCCGAGCGGCCTCCTTTACGGCGCTCCCAGCTGTCCGAGTTCACTGCTCCAGCGGGGGGAGGGGCGTCTCGCCGGCAGTTCTACTTCCCAAAGTTTCCTGCGTTCCGGGACCCCCGTCCCATCCAGGATGCCCCCCCAGGGGATGAGAGTCACCCGGCTGCTTTGAGTTGGTCCCAAGTGTCTCAATATCTCCTCTTTTGAATCCTGAGTCCTGGAGCAACATGAAATGCAGCCACCCTCTAGGCCGCCATCTTGAAAAACCACATGTTCTCATTTCTAGACCACTTCGGTTTCCCATTTTCGATTGGTGGCTCAGTCTCTTCCAGTGTTTGCAGAGCTCACTGATTTATGGGATTCCTTCCCGTGGTCGTACACCCATCTTCTCTTGGTTGTGTGTATGGGACATCTTTTCTCAGTTTCTAGCTTGCTCTTCACTTTCTTCGTGTTGTCCTTTCTGGAGTAGGCATGTAAATTTCAACATGCACCCATCTGTTTTATAAAACCTTTGGTCAGCAATACTGTATTGTATTGTAGATACAGAGTTTAGCCCGATGTTTTGTAAGTTCATTCTAAGAATTATCAGTTTTGCCTTTACGTTCCATCTTCAGCCGCTTGTACTCAAGCTCAGCGTGCCTTATACGGCAGAAGTCCAACTTCATTTATATTTTCCAAGCGTGATGTTTTCAAAAGCCAGGTCTGAATTACTGTCTGTGCCGTGAAGAAGAATCTTCGTGCCTATGGTTTTGTCTTGCTCAGACTATCTCTCCCTGAATCCCTGCAGGATGGCTTCCTCTCTGTGGTTTTATAATAGATACTGGTAACTCTTAGGGACTGTGCTTCAGGCCCACCCAAGAATGTGCTGGCCAGGCCAAGGACATAGCGGAGTGGTGTGAGGCCCTGGGTACAGCCTCAGGACCAAGGGAGGGACTGGACGGGACGAAGAAGGAAGCACAGATCAGATTAGGATCGGAAAGGAGAGGGGGAAGGAAGGCAGAGAGGGCAGGCAAGGAGAGGAGGGAAGGGACTGGTTATTTCTCTCCTTTTTCCTTTCAGATCAATTTTAGTTTAGAATCCAGTTCCATCCAAAAACAGTAGACTAGTACTGTGATTAGAATCGTATCCATAGGTTGTTCTGGAGAAAGGCCACGTGCTTTCAGCACCGCTTCTCCCAGTCTGCGAGCACAGTATGTCCATTTTGCCTAGATCATTCTTACTGTCTTTCGGAGTTCTGTGACTGCTTCCTCGATGGCTTCGCACAGATTTTATTAGTTATCCGTAGGGATTCCATTTGTAAAAACACGTGAGTCGTCTCTCTCGAAGGTAGATCTCCTCCCTGCTGAACTGCAGAAAGCAGGTGACGTTGGTGACGGACATGCCAGCAGCCTGGTCCAGCTCTGAGCAGGCGCGCGCGCCAGGAGGTCCGCTGGCTGTCGATCTGCAGCCAGGCATGCAGGAGGTTGACTGGGAGAAACACCTGACGGAGGGAGGGAGGCGGGGAGGCTGGGAAGCTGTCAGACCCCCATGTGACTCAAGTCACTCCTCAAGAAGGGCAGGAGGACCTTGGCCCAGGGACGGCAGTGTGGTTCTGGGGAAGGTCGCTAAAGCCACCAGGGTCCCCTCAGCTGTGCTGGGCATGTGCTTGGGGGCTCGGCCTCAGGGTGGACCTTCCCAAGCTAAAGCCCCCAGAGACCGTTTCATGGCCACGAGGTGTTTCCGCGGCCACTACACGTTTAGGGAACAGCTCCTTCAGGCCCCATCTGTCTTAGTGTCTCCCCTTCAGGTTCAGTATGAATTCTCCCCTTTGGGAGTCCCTGGGTCCGTGCTGTGGAGACCCAGACCCTCCTCTGGGTTGCGGGGGTCTGTCTCTGGTCATCACGTCCCTCTCAGACCTGGGTCGTGAGGGGAAATGGAAGCAGGAAGCCTGAGGAGGTGTGGTGGCCTGGTGTGGTCCCAGAGGGCCCTGCCCTGTCCCAGCATGTGGAAAGCAGCGCTCTGCCTCCTCGTCCATAAGACAGGCCTCACGTCTGCTGCCTCTGGGGTGAGGTCTGGGGCACAGGAGTCTGAACTGCCTGGCAGCAGCGCTTGCCTGTAGTTTAGGGGAGACCTTGTCCTGGTGGCTGGGTGTGGGCAGTGCTGTGGAGAACCTCGAGCACTCCTGGAGGTCTGGACCCTGTGTTCTGGGTGGCACGTGTGGACAGCCCGGAGGGCCAACCCAGCCCTGTGGGGCACCTGCCCCTGTCTGCCTCTCACAGGTCTCTTGGAGGCCCCAGACTGGGACCTAGCATCCAGGATGGGCAGGATCAGAGGTAGAACTGCCCTGGTGTCCCACCATTTAGGAACCCAAGTCATGGAAGAATACGATGCTACATAATATTCTTGAGCAGCATCAGGTGGTTAAAGCATGTTACGTGTCTTTCAGGAAAGAGGGGCTCTGCTGAAACATACCATCTTATACGTAAAATCACGTGAGATATGGGTCTTGCACACCACTCCGTGTATTAAGATTTACTCAGTGAACAAGGCAGGCAGTAACGCAGCCCGGAAGCTCAGGAGGGAGGTGGGGGACCTGTGGATCGCTGCGTGCAACGGGAGTGCTCTGGGGTGCGTGGTTCTGTGCAGGTTGCACCCTCAAAGTCCCCCAGGTGTCAGGGTGTGAGTCACAGCTGCAAGGCCTGCTCTGAGCCGCTCACTGCTCCTGTGGCCAGAAGCTCTGCCAGAGCCCGCCAGTTTAGGGCTGCCCAGCAGCCCCTGGAGGCCTTTCCATGTGCCCTTCTTTCTAATCTGGAGGCCAAGGTGCGTAGAGGTCAAGGAGCAGAGCAGGCTGTGGCCCAGGATCCCTCCATCCTGCCCAGCCACAGAGGCCACCAGGTGGGACTGTTGCCTGCTGGGGGCGCCCAGCCTGGAGTAGCCTCTGCTGCCGCTGGGGCCTCCTGGCCATCGAGGAGGCCGAAGGAGGGGCAGGGGTCAGCACTGCCATGGGCCTGAGGAGGGGGCTTTGGGACCTGAGGGTTCTGCTTTCTGCACAGTGAGTGGGGGGCGGGTGGTTGTGGTGCCACTTACCTCAAGCCGAGCCGCAGGACTCACACACTCTTAAGCGTGCGGTCTGACCCGTGTTGACCCGTGTTGACCTGTGCGGGTACCCTGTGACCCGCCTTGTGAAGGTGCACAACAGTTCTGTCATCCGCAAGTTCTTTCTGCCCCCGGAGTGACTGTGAACTGGAGTCTGGCCTGAGTTCCTTTTGCCCGTCCTGGGGCCTCTGAGCAGGGCGCCCTGTTGCACACGCCCTGCAGCGGCCGGCGTGGCTCAGCCTTCCCTCCTGGAGGTGCAGTCGGGCAGATGGTGCTTCCCCATCGTCCCGCCTGCTCAGGACGGTTGCCCACACCAAGGCGTTGGCAGGCCAGGCATCTAGGGTGGCACACAGCACTCGGTGCCGCAGTGAGCAGCAGAGTCGTGTGTGGGTGAGCTGCGCCCCAACCGGCCTCAGAGACTGAGCAGAGCCGCCAGGGGCAGGACCTTCAGAACCTCCATTTTCACGAGTTTTACATCTGCCTTTAAACTTGAGCACTTACAGACAATGTGTCGTCGACCTTGGGTTTAGTTCCCCCGTGTTTCTGTTTCTCTGTATTCTATACATGGATCACCTTTTCTGCTCTGTTTATGTTTCTTTCTCTGCCTTTGGGGTGGCGGATTATGTGATTGATTGGTATTTTACTTCCTCTGCTGACTTACCAGTCATTTTTTTGCGTGTTTTCAGTGGCTGCTGCAGACGTGAACATGGACTCTGCCTGTGAGCAGACTGAGAACCTTCCGGAGGCGTGCTTCCCCTGGCGCTCTCTGCTTGATTGCTTCGAGCTCTGTAAACAGTGCATGATGCCATTTTCTCTGCTAGAACCCACAGCGCTCGTGTGTCGGTGGAAAGCCACGTGTAAGCGTGCACACACTGAGCCGGGCCCTCCTCCATCAGGGAGCGTCAGCCTTCCCCACGTCCACTCTCACAGCCTGTCTGAGGTGCGGTGACCCGGCCTCCCGCTGGACGGGGAGGCATCCCCGGTGTACGGTGGTTCACACCGCCTTTGATCTGGTCTCCCTTGTGTCCAGGAGAAGCAGTGGTGGTCTTCAGCTCTGCTCCCGCAGCCCCTCCTGGCTCTTTCAGGGCCTCCCTTCTGCCTGCGGCTCCGGCGGTCGACTGTCCCGTGCTGGGAGCCGCTGCCCTGGCACTTCTCCGGCTGGGTTTGCCCAGGGCTTGTCCCCAGCTCCAGCTGGAACTTACTGCCACCGTCGCAGGTTTAGGAGGTGGGACCTTAGTGGGGGCCGGGGCCCAGGCCACGAGGACCGTGCCCTCTCAAGTGGATGATGCCGGCCGACTGGGGTCCCTAGTGCAGCAGTGGACGCGCCCCTCTTGCCCTCTGCCCTTCCAACACGGGTGGCACCCCAAGGCCCTCGCGGCACCTTGATTGTGAGCTCACCTCAGAGGGGTCATCCTCAGGGACCAGGCCTCAGGCGCTCTGCTGTGGCACGCAGAGCGAGTTGCGGCTGCCTGGATTCCGCTCTGGATGACGTCGGGCGTCCGCGCCGCTGCTCTCGTGGGTGTGGTGCATCTGGATTCCCCTCTGCGCTCTGCCTGGCTTCCTGCAGGGCACCCTGGCTCTGGGCTGCTTCCATGCTTCCTTAGCTTTGGGTGCTTTCTACTCGTGTCTGTAGGATTCCTTGTGCTGCTTCCAGACAGCAGATGAGTCCATAAAGAGAATTCTGTCATATTTTCTGTTTCTAGAATCTCCATTTGGTTTTGTCCACAAACATTGCCCACCGTTTTTCCTGAAGTCTCTGACGTCTGTCCCAGTTACTGTAAGGTCTCTGTCTGAGATCACAGTGTCTGCGTCATTTCTGGGTCTCCTCTCGTGGTGGTGGGTCGTGTTTTCTGGGTGTCTCTGACTCTCTCACCAACCGTGGGAACCGCTTTTCACGCATCAGAACAGCAAGAATGGAAGCAGACGTGGCCGGAGCAGGGCCTCTCTGGACGCCCACACCGCCACGCCCAGCTGCAGGTCGACTTTGTGGCCCTGCGTTCGGGTTCCCCGCCACGTCCCCAGCAGTGGCTCCACAGGGCCGGGGGGCCAGGCTGCCTGTCCTGGGCTGTGGGTGCCCCCTCAGGCCTCCCTGTGCTCTGCCCACCGCCATGCGCTGCCGTCCCTGGTCACAGCCTTTCCTCGCTGGGAGATGGGGGCGCCTCGGCCTTCGGAATTGGTCCTGCCGCCTTGTGGCCCTGCTTCTCCAGCAGGCCGCCCATGTCCCAGCTTTCCTGGTGCGCTCGGGACTCTTGTGCACAGTACCGCGAAGGCCATGAGATGACCTGTGGGCGCAGAGCCCACAGCGAATCCTGCCACCACACTCTGCGTCCACTCCAAAGAGTCCCCCCTCCCCCACAGCCACGCCACGGCTGGCAGCTGCTTCGGCCCCGGAGCCCCTTACCGGCCTCCATGCCAAGGGGCTGAGCTTCCTCTTGTGGGTTATGTTGGCTGCTCTCACGCTGACAGCGCGGTGGCCTTCTGTGGCCCCTGCAGCTGGAGCAGGGCTCAGGGGCCAGTCCTGGAGGAGTAGGGCCGAGGAGCAGGGCTCAGCGGACTGTCCTGGAGAAGTAGGGCCGAGGAGCCAGGGCAGAGGGCCTGGGGGCAGGAATGAGGAGCGGCCTGTCCTGGAGGAGTAGGGCCGAGGTGCTAGGGTGGAGGGCCCAGGTGCAGAACCGAGGAGCAGGGCTCAGCTACCTGTCCTGGAGGATTAGGGCTGAGTAGCAGGGCTCAGCGGCCTGTCCTGGAGGAGTAGGACCCAGGAGCAGGGTTGAGCAGCCTGTCCTGGAGGAATAAGGCCAAGGAGCAGGGCTCAGCAGCCTGTCCTGGAGGAGCAGGGCCGAGGTGCCAGGGCCGAGGGTCCGGGGACAGGAAAGAGGAACAGGGCTCAGCGTCCTCTCCTGGAGGAGTAGGGCCGAGGAGCAGGCTTAGCGGCCTGTCCTGGATGAATAAGGCCAAGGAGCAGGGCTCAGCGGCCTGTCCTGGGGGAGCAGGGCTGAGGTACCTGGGTGGAGGACCCGGGGGCAAGACCGAGGAGCAGGGCTCAGGGGCCTGTCCTGGAGGAGTAGGGCCGAGATGCCAGGGGGGAGGGCCCGGGTGCAGAACTGAGGAGCAGGGCTCAGCGGCCTGTCCTGGATGATTAGGACTGAGTAGCAGGGCTCAGCGGCCTGTCCTGGAGGAGTAGAGCCGAGGAACAGGGCTCTGCGGCCTGTCGTGGAGGAATAGGGCTGAAGAGCCAGTGTGGAGGGCCGGGGGGCAGGACCGAGGAATAGGGCACAGCGACCTGTCCTGGTGGAGTAGGGCCGAGAAGGTAAGGCACAGGGCCTGGGGGCAGGACCAAGGAGCAGGGCTCAGAAGCCTGTCCTGGAGGAGTAGGGCCGAGGAGGCAGGGCGGAGGGCTGGGGCGGAGGACCGAGGAGCAGGGTCAGCGGCCTGTCCTGGAGGAGTAGGGCCCAGGGGCCAGGGCGGAGGGCCCGGTTTGAGGACTGAGGAGCAGGGTGCAGCCTGCCTCACTGCAGCCTCTGTGCGGACGCCACGCGGGTCCTCGGTGCCTTGGGCTCACCGTCTTCTCTAGAGCGACAGGGCTGCCAACGTGCCCTGCTGAGCCCGTGCCTCAGGAGCGCACACGTTTCCAGGCCCTTGGAGCAGTGCGCCTGGCGATGTTCTGACAAGGAGGAAGTCGCTGCTTCCCAAAAGAAGCGCGTCCGGGGAGATACATTTTGGGAAAATGAGTGTTCAGCAGAGCTGTGATTGCATGGCTTTGTCAATGAGAATGACATGTGTCACATTTTGAAAAAAAGTCTTTCTTGAACACTTGAGAAATGCAGAAACACGGTTTTGAGATTGTTTAGAAATAGTTCAAGCAAAGCATTTTGGTTGCACCTATTTGTCAGACTTGAAGTCTGGCACATTCTTCCTGGAACAGAGTCTTCCCACTCGCCCAGCTCAGCGAGACGCGGCGCAGCCGGGAGGAGAGCCAGTGACACTGGTCTCTGTCCCGCCGCCCTCCTTGGGCAGCTGTTTGGAGCAGTTGCTTTTTTGACGTCACTGTTGTTAAAACCAAGTATCAATTAACAGGCTAAACACTGCTCCACAGGCGCTCCTGCAGAAGGCCAGCCAGATGCCCAGAAGTCAGCGGAGCCAGCTCAGAGGCCAGCGTGTGCCACGTACCTGTGGTGCAGGCAGAAGTGTGCATGGCCACGAGGTGCCCTGTCAGGCTCTGTCCTTGTTATGGGGTGTGCCCTACAGTGCTCCCCTCCTGGCCCCGGACCCAGGCAGCGAGGACGCCTGCCTGCCTCGGGCTGGGTGGAAGCACCCTCTGTCCCAGGCCGGTGTGAGGTGCATTTTCATCTTTTAAAAGATATTTTATGAAATATTGAATATTTTCTGGCTGTCAATGGACCGTATTTATTTCTATGTGGTGCCGAGATTCGAACCCACTTCCTGGCACATGCTGGCCAAGCGCCCACCCGAGACACAGCCCCCAGCCAGGGTGGTGCTCGCGTGGGGGGGAGCACAGGTGTGCAGACGCACAGTGGCCCGGCCCTCGTCCCCAGCAGCCACGCTGCCACGTCTGCAGACACAGTGGTCCCTGCGGCTACCCCTCTCCCCACAGTAGAGCAGCTGCTGGCCACACGGGCTCTGATAGGGGCCGGTCTAGGGGGAGATGTGGCATTAGCGGGAGGCCTTGGATTTCATTAACTCAGTGAAAGAGTCCTGGCTAATTAGAGTTCTATGTTGATTTCTTGTTAAAGTGATGATACTTAGATATGTTGCATTAAATAGAATATTAAAATTCCTGCTTCTTTTTACTTCTGAAAAATGCCGATACTAGAAAACTGGAAGTGGCAGGCGTGGCCTGCATCTGTGACTTGTCCTGCCCTGCTCGCCTGGTGCTCGAGGCAGAGTGGATGGACGGGCACTCAGGAGCACCCTCGCCATCCTCCCCTGCACTTATGTGGGGCGGCAAAGGGCCTGTAACAAAGGACTGTCCTAACCTCAGGCCTAGATGCTGCAGAACCGCTGGCCAGGAATGGTGACTTGGAACTTCGTAGGCCTCTCCTGAGAGGTGGCGCTTGCCCCCCTGCATCCTGCATCCTGCTTGGAGTGCGCATGAGTGTGTGTGCAGCCTTTTTGGCCACAGGAGACTACTTTGGAAGCAGTGGTAGAGTCTGAGCATGGAGCCACGGTGCCAGTGTGGCTGACTGCCCTCTGGCCCCCTGGGCTTCCTGCTGTACACAAGTGGCTTCATCCTTGTCGCTCCTCTCTCCTGGCCTGCCATTTGCAGGGGAAGTCCCACAGTTGCTCAGCACAGTGATTCCCTGGGGCCACATCTGAGCGGTGCTCACTGTTGTGTGTGTGTGTGTGTGTGTGTGTGTGTGTGAGACTTGGTACACATCCTTTCACCCTGGACTGAGCCCTCTAGGCGGAGTTGGAGGCTGCCATTGCTGCACCAGCCATGCACAGGGCAGGTCTCTACCTGGCTTGTGCAGTAACACTGTAGTAGCCCAAGCCTTGCTCTCCCTGGGCGGCAGCCTGGAAGGTGTGGAGTCCAGAGAGAGTTTGTGCCTGGACCTCAGCGGGTGTTGCAGCCCTGGCTTTGGGCCCCATGCTGGAGGTATGCAGCTGGCACCTCCCGGTATGCAGGCCCCGGGCTACCGCCTCTGTCCAAGCCCGAGCTCCCCTTGGCAGAGCAGCTGACTGCAGGCTGCTCACCTCCTGGCCGGCAGCTCTTTGGACTCATGTCTGCCCAGGTGGCTGGGATGCTTGTCCAGGGGGCTCGCCTCTCTCTGTCTTGTCCTCCATGTGGTCTCCGAGCAGCTTCATTTTCCTGACGTGGCGAGGCCACTCCTTCTGAATGCTACCACCCTTATATCTGCAGGGAGGACCCTTCTATTAACGGCAGGGTCTGGAGGGGGCACGGGAGGGGCATCGCTCACAGTATGGGGGCTGCTTTGTGCCTCGGTCCGTTTTGTATGATCGCGTTTCTGGAAGTCAGGCTGGAGAGAGGGCCACGGCTTGGGTAGGACCCGGGTGATCCCTGCACAGCATGCACACAACCCTTGGGCATCCCTGAGGATGGGCAGGACTGTCCTGGGTGCTGTTGTGTCCAGCAACTGCCACAGTGCAGGCCAAGAGCACCCCCAGGCAAACCGGGCCACACCAGGGGCAGTTCTCTCTAGGGAGGAAGCAGGTAGCTGGCATGGCACGTGGGTCTGAGCGCCAGGATGAGATCAGGGCGCATCTGTGTGAAGCAGGCGGAGCTGCAGTGGGTGGAGCACAGAGCTCCCTGGCTGGGGTCTGGTTCCTGCCGCGGGCTCCCTGGTGGCACTCCGAGTCCTGCCCTCCAGCACACCTGAGCACACCTGGTGATCCTCGCTGGGACCCAGCAACTTGGGCACAAACTGTAGGCAAAATTCTAGCCCCAGGGAGTGTTCTTGGTCTTAGGTTTTTAAGCATTATAAAATCAGGTATTAGGATGTGGACAGTTTAGTGCTCAAAGTTAAGTTCCTTTCACTTGCTATTTAACCTCCTGTTTGGAACAGTCAGGGGTTGGTGGCCTCAGTGTGTCCTCAGCTGGCCTTGGCCCTCCTGGGCACCACTGTCCACCCCTCCTGCTTGCCCCGTGCTGTGTGAGCGGGGCTCTGGCACGACTGGGGCGTGGCTGCAGCAGCTCTGCTCTCTTGGTGATCCTTAGGTATTTCTATCAATGTCCCCAAGGAGAGGACAGGTGGCCTGTCCAGGAAAGGATGTGGCCCTGGGCCTTGCCCAGGCTGGCTTTCACCTGTGGTCGCTGGTGCTGCTGTCTCTGTGCCCTGGTGCTGCTCTGCAGCCTCTCTTGCCTTGGTCTCCAGGCTCAGAAAGGCACTCAAGATGTCCCCACAAGCTCACTGTGGAAGCCAGGCCCGAGGGCAGGCCCATCTGCTTGTGAGCCGGCCTCCTGGTGGGGCAGACCAGACTGGGGTCTGGCTCCTTCCTCTCTTGCTGCATCAAGGCCGTCCACAGGGCCTCTGCCCAGCACTGCACGTGGGAGCACCCTGTGTTCTGGTGCCCAAGGGCCACAGGCTGGATACCCTGGCGGCTGTGAGACAGTTGGCAGCCATCTGCAGGGAGACCCAGAGAGGCCGGGCTTGGACGGGGGCTAGACGGCAGTGTGGGCTTGACTTTTCTGCTGGTGAGCCTGGGTTGGACCAGTCCCGTGGGCAGAAATAGCCAGACCCTGCCCCTCAGTCGGGTGGGCCGTCTCAGCTGGAGGGATCCTGGAGGACGCTGACGTGCTGGCCGGGCCCGTGGCCTGTGCTCCAGGTGCGTGGCCCAGACAGCGGTGCTGTCGGGGGCCTTCTTCCCGGGTCAGGCTCACCGTGGGGAGTGGGAAGTGCCCCCAGCCTTGGTCCTCACTGTTCCCTTCCCGCAGGCTGAGCTGACACCCTGTTCACAGACTCACCTCTGCCAGGCTGGGCCCCCTCGGTGGTATGATCCAAACCCTCAGTCCCGAGGGGCTAGAGGTCCAGGCAGCCTCACCTTTGGGCCAGTGGCCAGCCGGGCTGCAGGTGTGCTCTTCCTGGGCCGGTAGGGTGCATGCAAGGCCTGCTTCCTGCACTCCCCTTGCAAGGCCTGCTTCCTGCACTCCCCTAAAGACCAAGTCCCTTCTCCCTGGTGCAGGGAGGCCTCTCTTGCCCGCTCTTCCTCAGCACCAGGTGCTCAGAGGAGGCAGCAGCTGCTTGGACTTGAGGGCAGTTCAAGGAGTTTAGGCTGACGTGCCTGCAAGGGCACACTGACCGGGAATTTGTCCATCTTTCAGGTTGGGAGTGGGTGTGGAATAGTCCACACTACTTCCTGGGACCTGTCGGTGGCCGTTTGCAGCTGTAGCTGGATTGCCAAGGACACTGTGGGTGATCTGAGGTGCCGAGTCCAGTGACGGAATGGGAGGAGGCCATGTGAAGACAGAGACTGGAGGAAGCTCGGCCCCAGTCGGCTGCCATGCTGGGAGGGAGCAGGGCCCAGCCCCAAGGACGGGGGTGCCGGGAGGCAGGGCCGGGAGTGACCAGGAGGAGACGTGCAGAGCCGAGGCTTTTGGGCTGAGCGGAGCTGTTGGGAGTCGTGCCTGTAGAGGGCCGGGTGGACACCATGGTGGGCAGATGCCACCCACTGGACAAGCAGGCTTCTCTTCAGACTGGGTCCTGCAGGGCAGGGAGGGGAGCCCCGCAGGGCCTGGCGAGACGGGACCCTGGAGCCTGACTGGAGTTGGTAAAGCAGCGTCTTGCCGATCCACGCGTCCGCTCTCTGGTCGCTCAGCCAGGCCTTTCCGTTACTGCTCTTGTCAACCACCGTCTAGCCCCGTCTGCAGGCCGTGAGCCCTGGGGGAGCGCACCTTCCCTGGGCTTCTGCCCCAGCCCCAGGCTGCCCGGGCTGGGCACTGGCTAGGCCTCGGCCTTGCTGCTCCGGGGGCAGCCTCCCCCACCCTTTCTGCAGCCCACAGACTGGAGAGCTGGTCTCCCTCGAGCGGCTGTGCGTTGGGCTGGACGTGGAGGCCCAGGGAAGTGCCACCCTGCCTGCCTTGCTCCGCCAGGCTGGGCTGCTCCCGACCTGCGTCCTCTGCTTTGCCAGGACTTGGCCGGTGCCAGTCGGGGTCTGAAGTGGCTGGACAGTTGCTTGGTAATGGAGCAGCTCTCCTCTCCATGTTGTCTTCAGGTCTGACTGCCCGTCTCTTCCCACGGGGAGTTCTTACTGTTACCTCTGCAGCTCAGCCAAGGACAGCCTGCCGCCCCGTCCATTGGTCATGGTGCTCTCCGCGGACACACCACTCCATCTGAGAGATCCACCCCCGTTTCCGTGAACACACAGTACCAAATGAAAGGCCAACCGCAAGGCAGCGTGAGGACTGTAGACGCTGTGCCAGCCTGGGGTGGGAGGACCGTGCTCCCATGGGGGAGCCAGGACCACCTGGGGCTGGAGGACCGTGCTCCCGTCGGGGAGCCAGGACCTCCTGGGGCCGGAGGACGGCGCTCCCCTCGGGGAGCCAGGACCTCCTGGGGCAGAGTCGAGAGCCCTCCCGACACCTGCTGCCGCTGGGCGCAGGGGTGTCTGCTGGCAGGTGGAGACGGGCCCTGGGGCAGCAGCAGGGTGAGAGCTGCGTAGAGCAGGGGGCCACAGGGCAGCCAGCAGGTGGGTCTCCCGCCGCACTTGTGGAGATTGGCGAACGGCTGTTCTGACTTACAGATTTTTGTTCGGAAAAGTCACTTCAAGGTTGGCAGGTCTTTAGGAAGAAAGGTCACAGAACCCCCACCTCAACCCGGTCCTGCCCTGGGACCCTGGGGGAGGAAGGGTGAGCCGCAGCCCTGCCTGAGAGGGACCCAGGCGGAGACCGGAAGCCTGAGGAAGCGGTGCAGGGCTTGGGGAGGAGGAGTGCGGGGATGGGCTCCAGGAGGGCGTGTGGGTGGGAAGGGGCCGGGGTTCCCCCCTGGCCCGCCCCAGGCTGGGCGGTGTGCAGAGTCTGGACTCGTTCACGAGTTAGCAGCAGTCGAGGTCCGAGTTGCTCGCGACTTCAGTGCATCCTCCACCAAGGGCTTCTGACTGGGAAGGACCAGCGCTGCCCTGAACGTCTGTGGAGCAGGGTGGACCCTGGAGCCTGCCCGGAGGCCCAGCTGACCCGACCTCGTGGGCAGCCTGGAGGCTGGGGACTGGTTGGGAGAGTTGGGCTCTCCTGGTCTCCTGCTCACCCAGGACCCGGGTGCCTTCCAGTGCCCCGTGTGGGTGTCCAGACGGAGGTGGCTCTGATAGCCCTCCTGGGAAGCTGGCCGTTCTGCTAGTGGAGAAGGACCAAGCCTCCTGTCCTGGCCTCGGCGACGGGAGAGCAGCCCTGACGAGCAGCAGTCTCTGCGTCACTTCACGAGGCACAGAGAGCATGGGGTGGGTGAGGTGGACCGTGGCCAACAGGCGCAGCTGTCCTGGACGGGATCGGAGGGCGGGGACGGCCCCCAGACTGCCCTCCCGCCCGCCTGGCCGGCCACTCCCTGCGTAGGCGCCAGGCCGCCCTGCGCCGACTCCTGCCCTTCTCTCCGTCTTGAGAGGGTGCTGGAGAGCATTGCCAGCACAGCCCCGCCGCCTGCTCCTCGGAGCCCCGCTCTGTGGTGGGCAGCCTGGTGGCCCATCGGCCTTCCCCTCGCCCTCCCGGATCACACCTGGGATCTCCTGGCCGAGGGCTTCAGGGTGCAGGTCGCGCTTGGTGCGACTTGCAGAAGAGCTTGTGCTGGAAGGCCGTGTGGGACGGCCACTCCTGCCCCAGCTTCCGTTCTGCACACCCAGCGGCAGCGGGGGCAGCAGCCACGCCCGGGGCCTTGTGGTTCTGCTCCCTGACCCCTGGGTGGCTGGGGCCGTTTCCGGGAGTGACTGGAGCGTGCCTCACCCGCCCGGTGGTTTCCGCGCACCTGTGTGGAGTGCTGACCCGCTCGATGCCGGGCAGGGCTTCTCCTCGCGCCCGCCCGGCGGCAGCTCTTCCTTGGTGCCTTGTTCTCGGGAAGGATCAGGCGCGCTCCCAGGGCAGCGAGGCGGTGTGTACCAACTCTCCTGGGTGGGCAGGTGGGGCCCTAGCGCAGTCGTGAGGATTTCCTGGGGTCCCGCGTTTCTGTTTGACCACCGTCTCACCCTCTGGCTTCCCGCTCCTCCCTCAGCCCCCAGGCCACCTTCCCCTCAAGGCCACTTTGATGTTCATTTGAACTTGATCTCAACTGGCAGCAACGTCCACAGCAAGGGTAAGACCAGGGAGCAGCTTCAGTGACCCGTCCTGCTGCCCAGTGATTGGTCGCGCCAGGCTGAGCCAGAGGTGGGCTGCTGCTCCACCAGCGCCCTCCTGAGAGCAGCTCTGCGGGGGCCCCAGGGAAGCCCCCTGCCCTGGGTCTGGTTCTGTGCGGCACGATCCCCGAGGGTCACAACCTGAAATCGGCTTTGGCTGTGCACCAATTCCGCAGCTCGGGAGTCCGTGCCTCCCGTCCTCCATGTATTGTCCCTGTGAGGGCACTGTGGGCCTCAGCTGGAGGAGACTGTGGGCCTCAGCTGGAGGAGGTCTGCTCCCAGGCGCGCTCCACGGTTGGCGAGGTGCCTCGGTTCCTCTCCTGGGACGCCTCCAGGGGAGGCCATCTCGGGAGCTGCCTTCCCTCAGGGCGAGCCGGCAAGGGACAGGGTGCGGGGCCCTGGGGCAGATGCCCTCTCTGTGACCCAGTGTCCCCTGGCCTTGGCCACAACTGCCCTGGGAGCAGGTCCTCAGGGTAGGGCTTGCACTGGGGGCTGACCCAGCAGCTGGGCACTGCTGCAGTGACGGGAGGCTCACCACCCGCAGGAGCTGGCAGACCACGCGGCTCATTTCTAGGTTAGCAGTGTGCTGGAAACCCGGAGACCCCCTGCCGGTCAAGGGTGGAGTGGGCAGGAAGCAGCAGCAGGGCCTTTCCTGGTGGTGGTGAACTGGCTGAAGGCTGAAGTGAAGGAACGGGTGTGTCTTTGGAGGGGAAGGTGTGGTCTGTCCCTCCAGATTGTGTGGGCAGGCGGGGCCTTTAGGAGGTGGCTGGGCCCCAGGGCTCCACCCTCTGGGTGAATGAAAGGGCCTTCTCTCGGCCGGGGCTCCGCCTGGGGCCTATAGGAACGGAGAGCAGCCCCCACCAGCCACCCACTCCGCCCGCCTTGCGCTTGCATGTCCAGCCTCTGGGTCAGCAGTCAGTTCTGTTCATTACAAGTCACCTGGTCCGGGGACCTTGGTCACAGCAGCACAGGTGCTAAGATGCAGGCGAGGGCTGGGTGTCCGCCTGCCCTTCCCACCCTGCCGAGCCTGCGGGGGCTGCTCTGCTTGTGGCCACCTCACACCCAGCAGGCTGTGGGGTGTGCGGGAATGTCTGTCCACCCCTCCTGCTCCAAACCGCACCCCTCCCCAGCCCGACCTTCGGCTGGTCCCTCTGGGCGTGATTCTGAGTCCATCAGCCACATCTCTTAAGCTGTTCAGTCGGTGGACGGCTCCCCTACCTGTGATCGCCATGCCTGAGAGCGAGTCTCAGGCCCCCGTGTGGCCGCCCAGGTCTCTGCTGGGCACAGAGCCTCCTGCAAACTCATGCCAGCCCCGCCCAAGGCCGGTCCTGGGCCCGCCTGCCCTTACTTCCCTGGCTTCCTTGGCCCCTCATTCCAGGCTGTGTTCAGTCCACGAGAAGCAGTCGCTTCTCTCAGAGGGAGGTGCCGTTGGCACCCTGGGTGTGGGAGAGCATGGTGAGCCCCTCGGCGCCGCTGCCAGGGCTGCCCCCTAACTGAGCGGCCCTGGGTGCCGCGGGAGGTGCGTCTCAGTGCTGGGCCCCAGCCTCACCGGCTCGCGGGTGCCACCTTCGCTCTGGATGCTCACCAGTTGTCCCTGGCCCTGTGTGACCTGGCCAGGTGCTTGACCCCAGGCAGGCAGCTGCTCCTGCCTGCTCACCAGCTCCAGGGACCAGCCCCTGAGGTGTGCTCCATGGAGGCCTGGAATGGCTTAGTTCTGTTTACCAGAAGACATGCCGGGACCTTGTTGGGCAGGGCCCTGGACCTGCCGTGAGCTGGAGCAGCCTGCCGGCCGTGTGGCACTGTTTCCCAGCACAGATGCTCTCGAGGCTGCCTGAGGGCTGCTGCGGAGTCACTCTGGCCCTGAAATGCAGTGTGCTCCCCTGATGGCCACGTGGCTGGCAGAGGGCAACCGGGCGGGAGGAGCGCTGGAGGGGGCAGGCAAGGGATGCGGTGGCCACCCACACAGGCTGCCAGCCCTTCACTGACCTGAGCCTCTGCCCCTCCCTGTGGGGAGGAGGATAGAGACAGAGGGGTAACTGCCAGGCAGGGCCCTCAGTGCTGCAGCGACCGGCCAGGGCCAGGCCACGTCTGTGGCGCCGTGCACTGTATGTCACACGGAGGCAGAAGCCGCCCTTGTGAGAAGGCGGACGGTGGCCCCTCCACTCCTCTTGTCGGAGCATCTCTGCTGCCCTTTGAGAGGGACAGAGTGGTCAGGGCAGCAGGCCATCTCCCTCCCTCCAGGCTGCCTGCTGCCTGCCTGGGGTGGGCGGGGTGCGCAGTGCCGCCCGCCATGGTCTCCCTGACCCGGCCCTATCAGCAAGGAGCCTGGTCTTGAGCATTGCGCTGCCCCGTGCCATCTTGCCACGGGGCCAGGGCAAAGACCTGCACTGTTCAGACCCCGTGCCAGGAGGTGAGGTCTCCAGCCTGTCCACACCCAAGGTCCTTGTCACCTCACAAAACCAAGTCTCCCGGGCCCTGGGCAATCAGCTCTGCCTGCTGCCCTGCACCCCTCATAGCTGCTGGTGCAGACGCGGTGACTTGGGGACCCTCTGTGGATCTGACGGCCTCAGGCATCCCAGATGTGGTGTGGCCTCTCTGGGTGAAGGACTTGCCGTGGGAACTCAGGACTGGGCGGAGCTCTGGACTACCTGAGCATGTGGACGGCGGCCGTCTCAGGCCCTCCCTCAGTCAGGTGTGAACACAGCACCCAGTCTGAACTTCCTGGATGGCAGGGGGTGTCATCCTCAGACGAGCCACGGGGAGGCAGTGCAGGACAGCGATTGTGGTCGGGACCCGGGCGCTGCTTCTGGCTTAGATGCCACAGGTTGCAGCTCCTGCCCAGGAGCCTGGCAAGGGGAGGCCCAGGAGGGGGAGGGGCCCAACAGGAGGAGGGGCTCTCGACCGCCACCGTGGGACTTCTGCACCCTGTGCTCCTCAACACACAGGTCATCCAGACAAGCCTCAGCAGCGAGGGGCAGCTAAACCCACAGCAGGCCACCTGGCCCGAAGGGGCGTCCAGAACGCTGGGCGTCAGCAGCAGGACCACCCTTCCCAGAGCACATGGCTTTCTCTGGGCCACGAAATGGGAACAGCCACTCCTAAACTGCGCTGTGTGTTCTCTGCTCCCCGTGGCGCCACCCTGCGAGCAGCTAGAGGTGGTCAGGGCACACAGGACGCGGCCTGCTCTCCAGCCACCAACATGTCGACAGTGAAGCGCAGGCAAGTCTGAGCACCCTGGAGCGAAGGAAGTGGGAGCAGAGCGTCCCGAGGTCCACGAGAGGGACACCTGCCGTCCTCGGGCAGCTTAGGGCCACAGCCACCACGTCAAAAGTAAAAACCTCCAATAAGCAACCTCGTGACATGACTTAGGAGCAGGAACAAACCAACCCGAAGTTAGGAAAGTAGCGAAGAGCAGAGCAGAAACAAACCAGAGGGACTTGGAAAGCAAACCCAAAGACCCATGAGATAGAGATGTTTAGAAAAGACGGACAAGATGGCGGCCCAGCTAAGAGAACCAGAGAAGAGCCAGAAGACCCCAACCGTAAAATCGGAGGTGCCGGCACCGCGGCACCTGAGGGCTGGTGGCCAGTTCCTGGCGACCATGCGGACAACCAGCAGACTGCTAGGTGCACAGGCTTCTGCACCTGGGGGCCTGCCAAGGCCAGCCGGTGGAGACACGGACCTCGGACTGTGAGTGAGGGACGGCGGTGTTGGTGCCAGCTCGCCCGCGAGCAGCAGCCCAGGACCAGGCTCCGCCGCTGTGTTTTCACTGACATCCTCCAACTATTCTGAAGAGTGGAAAGCGAGGGAGCCTCCCACTCCTGCTGGGGCCTGGATCACCCGCAGGCACAAAACCAGACCAGGGCACAGCAAGAAAAAGCTGCAGATCTGCAGCCCTGGTGAGCACCGAGCAAACATTCTCAAGAAAATACCAGTGAACTGGATACAACAGCTCACCAAAAGGACCGTCCACCACAGCTGAGCGGGGTTTGTCCCAGGGAGGCGCAGGCGGCTCAGTACTTGGATCAGCCCACGTGATGGGGACATCAGAGCGCAAGGTGACCACTGTGTCACTCCACGGGTGCAGAGAAGTCGCCTGAGGAATCAGAGCCCGTCTTGACAAGAACAGCCAAGTGTGAAAGGAAGATGCCTCGGACAGCAGAGGCGTGCTGGACGACTAAGCCCAGGCAGGGCAGCAGAGGTGTGCTGGAAAACCATGGCCCAGGGCAGCAGAGGTGTGCTGGAAAGAGGCATGTCCCGAGGCTCCAGTGTTGAAGGCTGGGTCGCCAGGGAGGTGCATGGGAGGGTGGGGTGCAGTTAGGATGCAGTGGGCAGTCCTTCGGTCACTGGGGGTGTGCCCCCAAAGGGGATGGCGGGTGGCCCCTTCCTCCTCCTCTCTTGCCTCCTGGTCATGAGCTGAGCAGTTGGCTCTGCCCCGTGTGCCTGTCTTGCGGACTGGCACCTACCACGGGCTTAAAGGGACCGCTAGAACTTGAGCCAAAATAAGTCAGTCTCTTCTCTTTGTGGCTTAGCTATCTCAGGTGTTTTGTGATAGTAACGGACCCTGGCTGACAATGGATGAAGGAAATGTGGCACAGATGCAGCTGAGCATCATCTAGCCACAGGAAAGAGTGAAACCCTGTCATCTGAGGCAGCAGGAATGGGTCTGCAGGACTCCGTGTTACCAGGTGAAAGAAGCCAGGCACAGAAAGAGACGCCACAGTTCCTGCCCCCTGTGGGAGCTGAATAGCTCATTCATGGACGTTGAGAGGAGGACAGAGGTCACCAGAGCCTGGGAAGGGGTGTGGGAGGTGGGTGGCGGGCACTGACATGCAGTGAGGCGCGGGGACCTGTCTGGAGCCCGGGGCTGCTGCGAATGACTCTAGTTCATGGGAGGAGAGGAGCCCTGAGCTCCCCACAGGTGAAATGGCAGCAGAGGAGATGGGGGCGCTGACCTGATGCTCACTGGTGTGCTAGGGGACCAAACGACTGCACTGTCCCCGCCTGTTTACAGTTACTATGTGTCAATTTAAAACATTCAGACACTGGGAAGAAAAGAAAGGCGGGTGCCCCAGGTCGGGGCAGAAGAGGTGGGAGCCAGGGTCCTCCGGACGCTTGTGCTGTGGGGCTGGGCTGGGTCCACATGGTGCTGTGGAGGTTTGTTTGGGCCACTGGGTGGCTGGGGCTCAGCTGTCCCATGAGTGAAGGTGCCAGACAAGTCAGCGACGAGGAGAGCGGAGCCTCTGAGCCCACCCTGTGTGAGAGCCACAGTGGGTGGTGGAAGCGTGACCGCGGCCTGAGAGTCTCATGTGCAGACCGCCCTGGAGCAGCACGTCTCGAAAGGCGGCAGAACTCCTGGAGTGGTTCACCTGCGGAGCGCACGCTCTGCAGCCGCCAGTGTGTGCCTGCCCCGCCCAGCAGAGGTGCGTGCAGGTGTCGCCTCGGCAGGTGATTTGGGTGCTCTCAGTGACATGTTTCCAGGCTTTAGAAATAGGAAAGTCTGAGGCCAGGGCTCTCGACTCTGGGTAGGCACCAGGACCACCCAGAGGACTGCTGAGGATCAGGCCCGCTGCAGGGACCTGCAATCCAGTGGGCGTAGAATCTCCTTTTGAGACGGGAACCAGCCACCTCCTGATATCTGCATGTCGGGCAGAGTTTCACCACAAACAGGCAGGAGCAAATATTCTGCACTTGGTGTTGGGCGGGTGGGTGGGGGCACAGACTGGAACCACCCAGAGGATCTGTGTTTGCCACTGGCAGGGAGCGTACACTGGGCCGACCCAGTGGGATCAGAACCACAGGCAGTGGTCAGCCGTCTCTGGAGCTCTGGTCCAGGATGGAGAGCTGTTTTGAAGACGGGCCGGGAGGTCTCTGGGCCTTGCTCAGTAGCACCTTCTCATTCAGTGGCAGGAGCACGTGCACCAGGAATAGAGGCCACAGAGTGAAGGAGCCCAGCTGGCCGGGCCACGTCCTTGGCAAGACTGGGACCCGCCCCACCTGGACATGCGGAGATTGAGCGCATGCATCCAGGACTTGCTAGGAAGGAAGAGCTCTGGGACGTGGCCTTGGCAGCACCTGGAACTTGTCTCCCACATTCACCAAGGAAATGCATGCGGTCAGCCCTGACTACCATGGTTTCACTCAGCCTTTTTGACTTTACAGTGGTACAAAAACAGTGTGCAGTTAGCAGAATCTGTGCTTTGATTTTTGAATTCTGATCTTGTCCTGGGCTAGTGATGTGTAACATAGTACCCTTGGTGACACTGGGCAGCAGGGCCGTCAGCCAGTGTGCTGCGTGACCCGGCTTCGAAGTTAGTAGGTGAAATGCATTTTTGACTCAGGGTGTTTTGAACTCAGGGTGGTTGGGGGCGCAGCACAGAGATGCACCTGCAGTCCACTTGGCACCATGCATTCTTCACCAGGTGTTTGTGTCCTCATAAAGGGTTGGTCAGAACCCTCTCCCATGGTTAGAGGAGACCCCTGACTAAGAATAAAGCAGATTGGAGTTTTGACGAGCTGTTCCTGGGGAATCACTTGTGTCTGCACCTGAGCAGAGAGAAAACTCCTTGTCTGCTTCCAACGTTCCTTCGCTGGTCCCAGGAGGTGCTGCCCGTTAATGACCGATTCCCTGCACTTCAAGCTGAGCTAGGTTCCCTCTGCCTTTAATTTGCCACTTTTCCATCCCTCTTCCTCAGCCCCTCCCTCTTCAGCCTGGCATGTGGCTGCAAAGGCATGAATCTTCCTTTGGGACACATACTGAGTAGACCCCAAAATGCTCCTGGCTTGAGGGCCAGTGTCACTGACTTGAGATGTGACATGATGCCACCTGGTCTGCAGGGAGATGAAAGAGGACAGTGTGTGGTTCAGGGAAATCCCTCCCCACTCCTTGGGCCTAACTCATAGCCCTCCCTTGTGTGAGCCCGTAGTGCCATTTTCATATCCAAAGAACACAAGGCACAGAAGGAATTGTTCTGTGCCTTTCCCTCTAGTCGTGAAAGCAGTCAAGCCTTGTAGACCTTTCTGCATATTTTTTCCTTCATTATCTATTCTAACTGCCTGGGGTAGATCACTGTTTCCCAGAATTCTGTTTCTGAAAGTGGCAAACTAGTTTGTAGCAGCCAATTCTTTCACTGAAGTTAAGTAGAAAACCTTGATAACTGAGATGTGTATTGGAATGCTACAAAGACAGAACTCGAGGGCTCAAGACCCAGAAGAAATCATGGAGGGAGCTTTACCCTCTGCACCCTCCACCCACTTGAGGCCTCTGCCATTCTTATGCATCACATTTACAGAGGTTTACAGGGAGGCCCAGCAGAAAGCAGAGGCTAACAGGCTTTCAGCAGCTGCCCAGGTGGGAGGAGCAACAGGAGTGAAGAGCTTCTTAAAAGCCCAGGCTCAAGGTGCCAGGATCCTAGAAAGAAGTCGTGCAGCGTGGGCCTCCAACCCTGATCTCTCTGCCCCTGAATCCTTGTCTTAGTGCTTCATTGTCAACTTGAGAGAAGGGGAGCAGAGGATGGCAGCCCAGGGACTGAGGGAGCTGGGAGAACTTTCCAGAAGTCTTGGAGTATAAAGTATAAAAATCAGATTTCAAGTGCCCAGTCAATTCCCTGAGCTTTAAATTGAAACTCGTATAGAAATAAGGGAAACTAGAAACAGATTAGGTGTTGCAAACCCAGTGTCAAAATAACTCAGTGCAGGTGATCAGTCTGAATTCTCACTGATGGCCAGGACTAAGGTCCTCCAGAGTCTGCAGGTTTTCATTACCCAGTGTTTGCCTTCAGCAAAAGTATAAATCCTACCAGGGTCCAGGCAACAAAAACAGACTTCTTGTAATCCATATATTCTTGAGTTATTGAATGCAGATTAAAAACAATGGATTAATGTATCTTGAAAAAACAGATGTGAGCTTCACAGAGAAATGGAATTCATAAAACAATAAAATGGAAATTCTTATGATTCTATGACTAAAAACAATATTTGAAATTTAGTACTAAAGCGATGATTGACAACTGCTGAAGAGAGAATTGGTGACCTGGATGTAGATCAGTAGGAAATATTCAAGCTAAAGAGAACAAAGAATGGAAAATAAAGAGAAGAAACATATGGGATAAAGTAGAAACACCTTATGTGTGTAACTGGAGAAGAGAGAAGGGAGTCACTGCAGACTCAGCATTTGAACCCACAGCCTAGGATTCTTCCAAGCTTGCAGGAGAAATCAAGCTATGGCTTCAGGTATCACCGTGTGCCCCAAGCAGGACAAGGACAGTGGAGACACACAGGCATGTCATGGCTGAAATGAAAAGCCAAGGGAAATTCCTTTTACTGCCAGAGGCAAAACAAACAAACAAAAGAAACCCCACAGGCATTCAAGGCTGACCACCTGGAACTCTGAAGTGACAGCAGACTTCTTAAGAAAGATGATGGGATTCAGAGAGAATGGAGACCGTCTTTAAAGCAGGACAGAAGACAACTGCTGACCCACAGTTCCATACCTAAAGAAAGCATGCCTCAGAAGATGAATAGAGAACCAACATTTTGTTTTACACATAAAAACCTGACAATTTTCCCAGAAGAACCACAGAAAGGTACTGAAAGGAGCGCTTCAGTCGGCTAGTGTATGCGGACAGAAGCATCAGAAGTGCACCACGCAGGGAAGAAGAATGAGTGTGTGGTTAGGTGGATAAGTCTAGATGCACATTAATCGCACAAGCTGACTGGAATATTTCATGGCACTTAAAATATATGTAGAACTAAAAATTGTGACAAAAATTGTGTAAAAAAATGATTTTTAAATGGATTTAGGTGTTTTTCTGTCCTTACATGATTCAGAAAATGATTGCCTAAAAAGATGCACTAAGTATGATGCTGCATTAAAGTATCAGGATGGAAAGTGATAAGCAAACCTAACCAAAGGAAATGAAGGTGCTGTGTTCATAGCCAACCAAGTAGATTCAGGGAAAGAAGGAACGCCATGGGCCAAGAGGAGCGTTCTGCAGCAGTAGAAGCTCAGATCCACCAAGGAGGTGTAACTGGTCTTTGTGGACCTGGTAACACTGCTCGAAGAATAGGAAGCAGAACCGCTGAGCTCAGGAGTGAGTCCCCTGCATCGTCAGGGTGGGACCTGAGCGTGCCTTCCTGGGGCGGACAGATGGAGGAGCGACCAGCAAGGGGCTGACTAGACCCCAGGGTCAGCACACGTTACCTGATGGGCTCTGTGAGACACTGCAGAATAACCTTCCTCCCAAGTTCCAGGTGGATTATTTGCCAAATGTGGCCATATGCAAGGCCATACAGCAAGTCTCAAAAAATTTCAAAAGGCCGAGGTCATCAGCATAAATCAGTATCTCTCAACATTTCCCCACAGGATGTGTAAGAGGAGCCGCCCGGCTTGGGGTCCGCCCCACCTGCTCCACGCCCCTGGGGCCTCTCCTCTCTTCTCGTGGGAGTGCCACGGGCTCCACTCCGAGAGGGCTTCAGGCCCTCCTGCAGGCAGCTGCTCACTGCCCATCTTTGGCCGCGGGTGCTGATGCATGTTTCCTGCACACTTGGGCCTGACCACCCCGTAAGCCCCTGGGAGCAGAGCCGTCCGTCCCCGCAGCACCCGGAGAGCTGCACACAGCTGGCTCTCAGGGACACCGTGGCCCCCACTGCCCTCCCTGGTTTTGCGCTGTCTCCAGAAAGACGTCTGTGGTGGTCTGACTAGAAAATCCTGGCTCTCTCACCTGAACTGCTGTGACCAGGGCTCCTAGGCTCTTGGGGAGAGGGACAGGTAGCAGTCAATCCACGAAGTTTCCATAACTAAACGAGAAAGCCCCTGCAGCCCGCACGCCTCTGTCTTAACAAACAGACCGACGGCGTGGGACTGTACAACAGAACAACTTGCTTTATGGAGGGTTAAGGGCACAGAGGGGGTACGTGTTGCCCCGGCAGGTGCGGGTCCCCAGCTCACAGTGCTGCTGCCCGCCGACCAAGCGTGTCCTCTTCCCTCTACTGGAAGTTGATTTCTGTTTGGAGGAAGGAGATTTTCCTGATCAGCCCAGGTGTCCTGCTGGTCACTGGAGGAGAAGCCTGGGACAGCCACGTTGCTCCTGGCCAGAGGCAACACGGGCAGGCAGCATTTCCACTGCGAGCTGCGCCTGCTTTGGCCTCTCACGAGGTCACCAGGGGTGCTTGGGATGGCCAGCGGTCAGATGGACAACCTCCCCTCCCTGGGCAGTCACGTGGTGCTCTTGGCCCCTGCGGTGGAAGAAGACCCTACCCTGGACACAGCTGTGGATTTGGGGCACTCGGCACCCTTTCTCCATGTTCTGGAGCAGGGCTGCAGGGCCTGGGCACAGGAGGGGAGGCTGGTGAGGCCTCACTGAAGCCCTCGTGGTCACCCGCATCTCAGCCCCTCGTGGCCCAGCCATCCATTCCAAATCGGCAGATGCAGACCCAACCCCCAGGAACGGAGAGCCAGCCTCAGAAGAGACGCAGGGCACAGACTGGCACACTGTCCCTCCCACAGGCCCAGGCCTCTCGTCCACGGTCCCAGTTACCTGAAGACCTTCCGATATTTTGAAGGATTCTGTCCAGAACCGACAGCTTGTCGTATCGATCGTTGGCCAAGTGCTTCTTTTCTGTGGGGAAAACCAGTGCAGCCATTCAGCTCGGATGAATCACGAAGGTGTGACTCCGTGTCCTTTAACATCAGGAGACCTCTGAGGAAAGACGCTGGTGGTGAAGAGAAGTGGGCCCAGTCCGCCTCCCCAGTGTCCCTTGGGGGAGGTCGTGCCGGAGCCCAGAAGTAGTGGCCTGTGGCCCTGTGTTCTGTGTCCCAAGAGTCCAGTGACTCTGCTCTCCACACTCTCGGGGACTGTGGCAGAGGACTGTGGTCTACTGCATGCAGGGCAGCACTGTCCACGCTACCCAGGGCCGGGACCTGCTTCCCTCGAGCTTGGGCCCTCACCGCGCCTGCCAGACGCCTGTCCCCGACCTTCCTGCACTCTTCCTGGTGTCAGAACATGCAAGGAGGACCAGCTCTCTCGAACCTTCCCCAAACGCCGTAGGAGGACAGCTTGGAACATGAACATATGCTCAGGTAGGACACGTATCTTTCTCGGACACATGAATGATAATACCTGTGGACTGGTCTGACTCCCCTAGGCTCTGACTTTTTGGGAAACAAGAGCCTCTTGTTCACCTATCCAGCACCTGGCCAGTGGCATTGAGCGAGTCAACCTTCTGTTGACGTGAATGCCGACAGGAAGTTAATGACTGTGACATAATCTACGGTCGTCCCATGGGGTACTGTGACTTTAACAGAGCCAGAGTCTTAAACAAACTCAGGCACAGTGGCTATATAAGGGACCACGTCCTGGACCATGGGACTTAGCAACACCGGAGGTCACGGCCACATAGGGGAGCTGGCTGTGTGGCAATGAGGAAGAGCAGGCGCTGCAGATCCCATCTTTCAGGCTGCTTCCGGCTCCGCAGACATTCGCCTGGCTTATCTCAGGGGCTCCGTGTGCGTCTGGGATAAGCACTGCGGCCTTGGCACAAGTTTCAGAGTTTGGAACGAGCTCTTTTCCAATGGCTGACCCTCACTGCTGGCTTTTCCCAGAGGAAAGTCCTCACCACACAGATTGTTGCCAATTTCATGCTCTCTGAGTTTTTAAAAAGTCACTTTCAATATTTTTTAGAGGAAGTTGCTTAGAAAATTTGGGTAGATAATTCAGGTAAACCAATTTGTAGAAACTCATGTAACCCATCAATTAACCTAAAAAGTTTTTGCCCTAAGTTTGCTTGTTTGAAGAGTACAATCTTTAGGCTTTGGGAGTCCAAACGAAGCACACGGCACCATGATTTACACACCCGTGTGCGCAGCTTCTCCCTTCTGTCAGTGACGAGGCCTGGGGGTGTTTCTGGTCTCCGTTACAGATGAGGCCCATGAGCCAGAGCGGCTGCCCCAGGCACCGAGGCAGCATGTCAGAGTTGGGAAGAGCCCTCAGGCCACTGTCTGTGACCCTTGCTCCTTGGAGACCACCTGAAGCTTCTCCCAGTTGAGATGCAGAGCTTTCCATGGTGATGGGATTTTCAAAGGAACCACATGAGAAAAATGTAGTATTTGAACTTTAAAGTCCAAACACGGCGAACTATGAGAATCAGACTTACCCTTCCAATTTAACTGAGCACAAGGAAAGCTGAATGAACACTGCTTCCCACACATGTGGCATGGGCAGTGATGCTGGTGGCCCCTGGGAGCCGGGCGGAGCCCAGAGTCGCCCCGGAGCCTGCCTGGAGGGTGCGCAGGCCAGTGCGGAGACAGAAGAGACTAGAGCCCATGCTCTCATCAGGGAGAGAGCGAGACAGCGGGCTGCAGGAGACCCGACTCTGCAGCCGGGGTACCTGTGGACGTGCGGCTCTGAGGAAGCCACCCAAAGACAAGAAGACACCTCGCAGCAGGCGGGCTCCAAGCTCACACAGGCCATCGGTGAGTCCTGCCCCTGCAGGAAGCAGGGAACCGTGACACGCAGGAAGCACAGAGTGATGGGCTTTGGCAGTGGGGACAGCGGACCTGGTGCTGCTTGTCCCATAAAACAGCTCAAAAGCCTCAAAGGATCAGACTGTCTCAAAGTAACTGAACTGGGTAACACAGAACAGAGTTCAATGTTTAAAATATGTAGTAGTCAACACACAATGAAATAAAAGTTCAGTCTGGCATCCAAAAAAATTACCAACCTGTGAATGATCAATAAAACAGCACCTATAATGAGAAAAAAAAAAAATTCATTGACATAAACCCAGAAGTGGCACAGGTGGTAGGACCATAAAGCAAACATATTAGACATTTTTATAAAACTATAGGCTGTATGTTCAAAAGGCATAAGTTGTCAGATCAGATTAAAAAAAAAACAAAAGCAAGACCCAACTGCATGCTGCCTGCAAGAAACTCACTTGAAGTGTAAAGACAGAAGTGTGGAAAGTGAGATGATGGAGAAAGATATGCTGTGCTGACCCTAACCAACAGGAAGTGAGGCAATTCAAACTTCCAACAAAACACGTTGGGAGCAAGGGTATCGGCAGGGATAAAAATCCGTTTCTCCATGTTGAACTGGAAGCTCATCACGGCAGCACAGCGACCCTCCATGTCAGGCCATCGAAAGAGCGTCCAGGCGCAGGGAGCCGGCCCTGCCGGAACCACCGTGGTGGGTAACCAGCGCGGATGGAGACGGCAACGCTGCTGCTCAGTCCAGCGGAGCAAGCAGTCAGCATGCGTCAGGGTGAGGGAGACTTGAGCAGGGCAGCCGAGCCCTGGACCTGGAGGACGCTCACAGAGCCCTCGCCACCAGCAGCAGGACACGTGGGCTTTCAAGGGCACGTGGAATGTTCCTGAAGAGGACTATGTTCTGGGCCATAAAGTTTTAAAATGCATTTAAAATGATTCAAGTCATGTAACATTCTCTGACTAAAGTGGAAGTAAATTATAAATCAATAAAATAATGGCATCTGGAAAATCTCCAAATATTTGAAAACTAAACAGCACACTTCTGAACAACGCTTAGGTCAAGGCAAAAATTTAAAGGTGAATTGCAAAGTGTCTTGAACTGAATGAAAATAAAAGTACAACATGCTGAGATTCATGGGATGTGATTAAAGTGGTACTTAAGGACATTTTTAGCACTAAACCTTTGTGTTAGGAAAGATGAAGTTCCAGATCCATGACCTCAGTGTTCACATTAGGAAATTAGAAAAGGGAGAACAAAATGCGTAAGCAGCATGGGAAAGAAAGTAAACAGGTAAAATGCAGAAATCACTACGAGAAAAGAAAGACAAACAAAGCAACAGAACAACAAAAACAAAACACTGGTTCTCTGAGAAGATTAATAACTGATAAATTTCTAATCAGACTGATAAGGATTTTTTTTAAGGAAGACACAAAATAAAAAAATGAGAGAATTGACATGATAATTACAGTTCCTACAGAAATTGAAATGGATAATAAGAGACTGTTATGAACATTTTTTTCAATAATTTTGCCAACTTAGATGAAATAACTAAGCTCCTCTAAAGACACCTATTTAGTTAGTGTTTGTGTCACTGTGACCAAAACACCTGACAAGAATAGCACAGGGAGGAAGTTTATCTTGGCTCATGGTTTCAGAGTTTCGGTTGGTGGTTGGCCACCTCCAGATGAGTAGAACATCATGGCGGAAGGGCATGGTGGGAGAAAGCTGCTCAGGACCAGGGAGAAAATATAAACCCCAAACACATGTACCCAGTAACCTACTTCCTCCAGCCACACCCCACCTGCCTACCTGCAGTTAGCACCCAGTTAATCCATATGAGTGGATTATCCACTGAATAGGTTGCAGTTCTTCTAACCCAATCATTTCACTTCTGAACGTTCCTGCATTGTCTCACACATGAGCTTTAGGGGGATGCCTCCCATCCACACCATGACACACACAAGCTACCGAAGCTCACTAAAGACAGATGGACACACCGAATGGCTCTGGGGCTGTAAAGAAATCCTGCTAGCTTTAAGGTGGTTAAAGCCTTTCCAAGTGGAATACAGGCTCAGGTACCTTCACTGGCAAGTCTCTCAAATCTGTTAGGTAGACATGATATCCACTCACACAGCACATCCAGAAAACCCAAGAAGAGAGTGTGCTTCTGAAGACATTCTGGGAGGACTCACCAGCTTGAAGCCAAAGCCAGACAAAAGCCACAGACCAGTGTCCTCAGGGACACAGATGCAGAACTGCTTACCTGAGGTAGCAGACAGAGTCCAGTGACAGGTGGAAAGAGCAGGGGGCCATGATTGGTGGGTTCACACTGCGTTGGTCCAATGCTCGGAGCAGCTGCATGTGATTCCCTCCAGGGACAGAAGGGAGAAAACCCAGCTCATGTCCCCAGCAGGTGGGGATTGGCCCCCTACGGCTCGTGGGTTACATGGCCATTCGGGCGAGTTTGTCTTTACATACGTAATTAGGAAATGTTAATGTCTACGAAATTCTGCTGGGATTTGAATGGTGTTGCTATGGACCCACAGATGGATTTGGAACCTGTTTTAGGAAATGAGTGCTATGAGCTCACAGCCACCCGCAGACTT
The DNA here is from genome assembly GCF_902686455.1 of Sciurus vulgaris. NCBI lineage: Eukaryota > Metazoa > Chordata > Mammalia > Rodentia > Sciuridae > Sciurus > Sciurus vulgaris. Next base: position 186,176,789 of record NC_136464.1, on the reverse strand, counting down.
TCTGGCCCGTCTGCGATGCGGTGGGATTACAGAGTAGGCAGTGGGGCATTTTCCCTCAAATGCCAAGAATTCGTACCCACCTTTACTGAAAGGCCTGCTATGCTACACGGATTCTGAAAAAGGCTTTGCAACATTTAACATCACTTGTGGGCAAAACTCAGCAAAGTAGGACAGAAGGTAACTTCTCCGATCCACAACGCTCCAGCCAGTGCCATCCCACAGGGATACACGGACCTCTCCACCCCAAGCTGTGAGCGAGGCCTGTGCCTTCCTGCTCAACGCCACCACAGTGCTGGGGTCCCAGTCAGTGGGAAAAGGCAAGAACAGTAAGTGAAAGCCCTATGTGTCAGAAAGTGAGAGCAATAGTATTCATGGATGATATGATTCTCTGTGCAGAAAATTCCAAAGGACATGCAAGAAAGTTGCTGTAGCTAAAGAGTGAGTTTAGCAAGCTTGTAGGATACCATGCCAACATACAAAACCACCCATACTTCTGCATACAACAGAATATTTAGAAATCGAATTGAAAAACGTCCATCATAATACAAATAACTGTAAAATACTTCTGTATAGTTATATGAAAATATATAAGATTTTTATACAGATACAAGAGACTAATGAAAGAAGTCAGAGGAGATCTAAGTAATGGAGTGTCCATAGATTGGAAGACTGAATATTCAAATCAAAATCTCAGAAGAATTTTGTGTAGAAATTTATAGTTCTTCAATTTATATGCAAAGAAAAAAACAAAAAAAAAAAACAAAAAAACAAAAAAAACAAAAATGAGAACAGCCCATTCAATTTTGAAGATCAGAAACAAAGTTGGAGAATTCAAACCTTGTTATCACTACGTGGGGTCACAAAACAGTGACGCCGCATCTGAGGAAGAGCAGGCCCGAAATCAGCAAAGTGGCGAGACCCAGAGATAGCTGCACACCCACCCCAGCTAACTCTGGACAGATGTCAGACACGATTCGAGAGAAAAGCTGAGTCATCTTTTTAAAACAGTATCGTGTGTTGACATCAATATACAAGAAAAAGCCAAACTGAAACAAACACCTCACAGCACACGCGCAGATTAACTCAGAATGGATCATAGTCCCAGATGTAAAAGGTGTCACTTTAAAACTTCTAGAGAAGAACATGGAATATTTGGGACGTGAATCAGGCAGATCCGTCTGTGTGACTCCCAAGGCACTGTCCATACCATCAAGATGGCAGGTCAGTCTTGACCAAATCTAGGGAAAGACACTGTCAGGCAAGTGAAAAGCAGTCCTCGGCGGGCATAAACAGTTTCTGATCACATTATCTGACCCCGGGTCTGTGTGCCGAGTGTATAAAGGCCCTCGAGACTCAGTAAAAACACACGTGGAAATGACCAGAACATCTGAGCCGACACACGTGAGAAGAGGACGCGTGGATGGGAACAAAGCTGTGACGAGACACACGGCCTCAGCCGTCCTGGGAAGTTCAGGTCCTCAGCCAGACGCTCATCTCTGCCGATGGCCAGAGGTCATTAGGGGAGTTATCTGGGGTGGACGGGTCCAGAGCGCCTGGGTCCCCAGAGTGGGAACGATCTGGTAACAGCTTCTCAGAGTGAGAGACGGGTCCCCACGCCCCGGGGTTGCCCGGATGAGCAGAAATCCACCTCCACCAGAACGCGCGTTGAACGTGGAGGGCTCCACTCGTCACTTCCAATCTGGAAGCGAGGCGGATGCCGCGCAGCTGCTGAAGGAACAAGCCAGCCCAGCAACCCACCGTCTCTGGAAGAGCGAGCGGCCCCGCTGCAGGACAGGACGCGGAGAGTCTTGGGCTGGGGGCCCCAGGTCACGGGTGCTGGACCTGCACCTGTTGAGGTGACACTCGGCGCTTGCCGGCTGCAGAGCCGTATGCCAGCCAGGGTGCCGTCGGGCACGCAGCCACACGGGCGGCAGGAGAGCTCCAGGCGCCCGCCTCGTCAACCAAGCTCTGCCAGCCCTTAGCACCCCATCGACTGCAGCAGCGGCCCTGTGGGACAGGTGACAGAACAGAGGGGACCTCCGACCCCGCCAGCGCTCCGCCTCTGCCTTCAGGCTCCACGGCCCTGTGTCCCACGACCAGTTTCCCATTTCCACCTCCATCGGCCTGGATTCTTTGGGGACCCGACAAGCAGCGTTGTGGAGCTGGTGGATTCCGCCCAAGTGACGGAGCCCGGAGAGGCAGCGTGGCTCCCTCAGCAAGGCCAGACGCCCGGTCGCTTGACAGACAGGGTGCTGCACAGACCACGTCCTCCGCTTAGCCGAGCAGGGAGCTCCCCTGGTTTCCGCTGCCGAGGTGGCCGAGCCTTCCCTGCTCATTCCTGGGAGCCCCACATCGGCACTCCTTTGCCTCAAAACTCCAAGGTGTGGCTCCCGAGGACCCTGCTGTGGAGCCCACACTTCTGTGTGCCTGGGGTGTCCGTGGTAAGGCTCAGCTAGTCCTGAACAGTGAGGACCAAGAACCTTGGGGCTGCTCTGCTTGTGGAGTAAATGATATGGAGCCGACAGCTGGGAGCCGGGCTTTGTGCGGGCATCCGAGTGTCCCCTGGAAGGAGGAGGAGGAGGAGAGGGACTCTGAGGGGCGGTCCAGCAGGAAGCACTCTGGCTGTGAGCATCTGCTCTGGTCCTTCCTAGAGCCCTGCAGACAGGAAGCTGAGAAATGGAGACTTCCTGGAGGACTCAGTCCTCAAGGGGAAGGTGACTCCGTCAGTGCAAGGCCAGGGAGCACGTCAGCCACGCAGGTCCTCTGTCCGCCCGTCATGCCTCTCTCGATGCCATATCACACAGCTGTGGTGTGCGTGCTGTGGAAATGATTGTCCTGCTCTGGTGTTTACAGAGCTGTGAAAAGAAAATTCTGTTGTTCATTACAGATGCAACTGTTTTTTGTGTATTTTCAGTCTGGGGTTGGTTGAATCCTTGGACAAGGAGCTGCCGTGGATATGGAGAATAAAATAAAGGTATATAAAAAAAGTGTAGGGAGCAATTTTTAGTGAGAAAAGTGAAGCAGGAGGCATCACAATACCAGAACTTTAATTATACTACAGAGCCATAGTAACAAAAGCAGCATGGTATTGGCACCAAAACAGACATGAAGACCAATGGTACAGAAGACACAGCGACAAACTCACATAAATAGTCACCTCATACTAGACAAAGGTGCCATAAACATACATGGGAGAAAAGACAGTCTCTTCAACAGATTGTGCTGGGAAAACTGGAAATCCATATGTAACAAAATAAATGAAACCTCTATCTCTTGCCCTGCACAAAACTCAACTTAAAGTGGATCAAGGACCTAGGAATTAGACCAGAGACTCTGCGCCTACGAGAAGAAGAAGTAGGCCTGAATCTCCATCACGTTGACTTAGGACCTGAGTTCCTCAACAAGACTCCTAAAGCTCAGGAAGTAGAATCAAGAATCAATAAATGGATGGTATCAAACTAAAGAGCCTCTTCACAGCAAAGGAAATAATACAAGCAACAATGGATGTTGGCAAGGATGTGGGGAAAGGTGCAGTCACACACTGCTGGTGGGACTGCAGATTGGTGCAGCCACTCTGGAAATCAGTATGGAGATGCCTCAGAAAACCTGGAGTGGAACCGCCATTTGACCCAGCTATCCCGCTCCTCGGTTTATACCCAAAGGAATTAAAATCAGCGTACTACAGTGATGCAGCCGCATCACTGTTCACAGCAGCTCAATTCATGATAGTTCACGATGGCTAAGCTATGGAACCAACCTAGGTGCCCTTCAACAGATGAGTGGGTAAAGAAGATGTGGTACACAATGGACTATTACTCAGCTATAAAGACAATGAAATCATGGCATTCGTGTGTAAATGGATGGAACTGGGGACTATCATGCTAAGTGAAATAAGCCAATCCAAAAACCAAAGGCCGAATGTTCTCTCTGATTTGCAGATGCTAATGCACACTAAGGGGCGGGGCGGGGAGAAGAGAGTTCATTGGATCAGACAAAGGGGAGCGACAGGGGAGGGGGATGGGCACGGGAAAGACAGTGGAATGAAGTGGACGTCACTCTCCTGTGTTCACATGTGGAGACACGACCACAGCGTGGTCACTCCACAGAGGTACCACCCCAAGAGTGGGCGTCCACTCCACGTGTGCATAATACATCAAAATGCACTCCATTCTCATTACAGCTGAAAAGAGCACAGCAGCAGCAGCACACGGCTAGGGAGGCCGGCCTCGGAGTGTGCGGGCGGCAGGGCGTGGGGACGCTGGCTGCCCGCCACACGCACCGCCGGCTGTGCCCGTCCTGCTGCAGGTGCTGCCACCCTTCCTCCTGCGTCTTTCACCACATACAGAGAGGCTTGGGGGCACAGAGCTGTACCGGTGCTGCGAATGGTTTTCATCTTTATCAGTTCACTTCTGAGAGTTTACACATTTGTCTACTTTTCATAGTGTCTTGATATTTGTTCTCAATTCATTTTTTACATCATGACTATTTAAAAACACAACTTATTTTAATATAAATACTCATGTCAAAAATTTCCCTCTGAGAGTGACTTTGTGTCCCACAAATTTTGAAAGGTTGTGTTTTAATTTTCATCCAATTAAAAATATGTTCAAACTTCCCCCGTGACTTCTTTGTACTTTGGAGTGCACTGCAGAGGGCCAGTGCGTGGACATGACTCCCAAGGTGTGGGGTCCTTCCTGTCCTCTGTCTGCTTCTTTTATCAGTTACTGAAAGACACTGGCGATGGGTCCAAAGACGCCTGCGGACTGGTCCACGCTCTCCTTCTGTCGGGTCCTGTGGCTGCGTGCCCATGGGCCAGGCTGCTGGCAGTTCCCTGGCAAGCCGCCCTCTGGGCAGAGCGTGATTCCCCTGCAGCGTGGCAGTGACCCCTGCCCTTACCCTGGCTCCCTGGTTTTCCCTAAGTGTCTCCACAATGTGTTTCCCTCTTGACTTTCAGAGGCTGGGTCTTTGTTTCCAGGTGGCTTCTCCTAGTCAGGTCTTGCTTGTTAAAGTCCCTCCTAACAAGTTTGCCCTTTACTCGGGGAGTTTAGCCCAGGGGCTGGCCAACACAGACAGCAGCTTTCACAGTGAAGGGTCCTCACAGCTCCGTCCCTTTCTGGCTGCCTCCAGATGTTCTCTTTTTGAAATCCTGGTTCGTCCGGGTTTGATAGGAGGAAGCGTGTGTGTTTGAGACTTTACTGCTTGTGTTCTCTGAGGGTCTCGGATTTGTAGCTTCATTCCTTCCAACACTTAGGCTAAATCTCAGCCGTCACCTCCACGTTCCCTCCGCCCCGTTCACTCTTATCTTTCTGTGATTCCAATGACATGCCCATGAGAACATGGGACATTGCCATGCTGACGGGCTGATGTTTTCAATCTTTTCTGTATGTTTTAGTTCTTACTGACACGCCTTCAGGGTAACTGATTTCTCTTCTCAGCTGTGCACAGTCTGCTGATGACCCCGTTGAAGAAACTCTCAACCTTACATGTCCCGTGTTTCATTTCTAGCATTTCCATTTGATGCCCGACTTCCAACTGTCCCTTCAGACTGTGCAGTTGCCTGAGGTTCCTGGGGTCTAGTGAAGCTACTGGATGGCTGTGGACGAGACTCACCATGTGCTGCTTCCCACAGGTGTGCTTTGAGCTGCCAGCTCATGTGGCACAAGGCCACCATCCAAGAATGTCCCTGTCCCTGAGTGAAGGTGTCCTTCTTCACAGAAGTTTGGTGTTTGCTTCTACCAAGCACCTTGTGACTTGGGACTGATGGACAGGACTCATTATAACATTTGCTTCACAGATTTCTGTTCCAAAACTTGCACAAGGACCATCCTTGTGAGGTGCAGGCTGTCCCTGTGGGAGGGGGGGTTGTCTCCTGGCTCTGGCTGCCTTCACTGTGGGTGGGAGTCACTGCCAGGCCACACAGGGATTCGTTTGCAGCTCTGGTCTCCCTGGCCTCAGCTGCAGTGACCTTCACACACCAAAGTCCTGCATGCCTCCACAGCTGGCTGCTCTGCAGTCAGAGCCGGACCTCGCTGCTGCAGATCTTAATTCCTGCCTGGTTTCCCGAAGGTCCCTTCACTTTGTTGCAGGGGCCGCTGTGCACTGGAAGATGCCTATTATGTTTTCTCTAGAACTTCTGAAGATCATCAAAGAATATGTTTTCCAACAATGTCAAGCAAAGTAAGTAAATCACACCTTTTAAATCCTCTAATTTTATCACCATGTAGCTGAGGACTATGGCAGCTGCCGAGGTCTCTGCTTCTTCCAGTGTTTCCTCAAAAATGATAAAGACAGGAAGGAAAAATAAGATCACCCGCTGCCCTTCACTCCCTCCATGTGGGCTGCCACAGGTCCAGGCTCTCCAGTGAGCTGGAAAGAGCCCAAGACTGGCCTGGAGCAAGTCCTGGCGACCAAAGCTGACCACGAGGTGTGTCCCAGAGAGTCAGAGGAGCTCCCAAGGCACACGTGGCTTCTGTGTGCCGCTCTAGCGGGGATGTGTAGGGTCCTGGAGAGAAAGACAAGACCCCAGGGTACAGCAAGCACAGACTCGCTGTGAGTGCCCCTAGCCCGGCTGCGGAGGAAGGCACACCCCCAGCAGGAGGGACAGCCCAGCACCTGGCCCAGCCGCAAGGCCAGAGGCATCCACTCAGAGTACTGCCACCGTGTGACAGAAACACACAGACCAGAGAGCCCAGCTCAAGCAGCCTCCTCAGGCAGGAGGCCAGCCTGCAGCTCTCCCAGAGTCATGGGTGCGCAGACGGCATTGGGGCATGGAAATCGACTTCAGAAATTCAGAACCTTACAGCAGAAATCAGAAAACACAGCAAGAAATTAGTCACATAATAAAGAAGAAGGGGAAGGATGAGACTACCTGCAAATGACCCTCAGTGTCAGACACAGGCACGAGCTCTCCTGGAGTTAGTAAAGGCAGAGTGGAAGCAGGAGGGCACCAGGCCGGCAGGACAGAGGGAGGTCAGCAGGAGGAGCGGGCAGAGCCAGGCAGGGAGGGCGGCTGCGTGCTTGGGTGCTGGACACAGGCCCCAGGCCAGGCCGACAGTGCAGCTGTGGTCTGTGAGCATAGGTCGAGGGTGGCCGAGTCACAGCTGAGTATCCAAGACACAGCTTCCTGAAACAGACTCCAACAGAGAGAGCACCGCGGGCCAGGTGACGGATGCCCACCCAGTCTGCCCAGAGCACTGGGTCAAGCACACGATGCTATACGACATTAGGTGCCCACCACCTGCTCCTGAGACATAAGCACTGTGCGCCCATCAGCCACTCCTGGGAAGTCTGCTGCAGGCGAGCTTCACTGGACCTGGAGACGATGGGACGTGGGCACCAGGAGACTGTGGATGTGCGGATACAGCCCATGCGTGAGCAGAGATGCAGGCAGAGGGGACAGAGGCAAACCTAAGGGACCAGGGCCATGGCAGGCCTTGCCAAAGTGGACCTGACAGAGCCACAGCACAGAGGTGGCGGGGGGGGGGGGGGCAGCCAGGGACGCGGTCACGTGGCTGAGAGTTGCAGCACCCCACTGAGGACCACCAACCCTGCAGCATGTGCCAGGAGGAAGGAGCAGTGGGACATGTGCACGTCGTGAGTGCGAGGGGCTCGCCAGAACAAGAGCAGGGCTTTCTCGGAAATGCAGAGTCTTCCTACGACTCCAGAGAGGGACATTCACCTCACTAGGAGACACTCCGTGTGACAGCCAACTGCAGGCGTTTCAGCAGGTTGTGACAGTGACCGGCCCTGGCGGTGACTTGATGGGTTTAATTCCAATTAAGTTTTAAGCCTCTCTCCAAGACGGACGCACCCAGGTGCTGGTCGCACTGGCGAATGCTGCAGAGGGACCACACCTGGCTCCCGGAGGGGCTCGCTAACCGCCAGTCAGTGGTGCCCAAGCTGTGTCCCCAGCCGTGTCCACCTGGGACTGTGATCGAGGCTGCCTGTCCCCCTCTGGGTGGTGCCCGAGCTGTGTCCCCAGCCATGTCCGTCTGGGACTGTGATCGAGGCTGCCTGTCCCCCTTTGGGTGTGTCTGGCGTGGAGCTGCTGCATACGTGGGAGCCTGTTGTCCCGTGTGGGGAGCTGCCTCGCTGTCTCCCATGGGACTCCACCATGTGCACTCCAGACACACAGGGACCGGGTCCTCCCCGCCAAGCGATGGCGGTGATTTCTTTCCTCATGGCCGCTCTCCTGGAGCCAGGACGGAGCCTCAGTGCAGTTTTGATCTGCACCTCCCCATGGTGAGGCATGGGGGCTGTCCTCTCGTGTTGTTGGTTGTGGCCACTTCTGAATCTTCTTTGGAGAAACGTCTCCTGCGGTCCCTGGGCGCTGAGTTGGGTTGCTTGTGGAGTTTCAGGCACTCTCTGCACGTGGGGATCACACCCCTCACCGCGACTCCATGCCACTCAGGCTTAGAGAGGGGCAGCTTTGGCAGTGAGGGTCAGCAGAGGGACCCGAGGACACTGGGCAAGTGAGGAGCTGGTCCAGAAACCAGAGGTGGCCTGATTTCACCTGGCACGTCCGTCTTATTCTGTGCTGTCAAATCCACTGTTTTTTCCTCTTTGCATTTTTACGACTTACATGGTATTTAGAACTGTTTATAAGGTAGTGTTTACTAGGGATATTTCCGCTTAAAAAGTAATCTTTTAATTTATAAAAATTTCAAATTACAATAAAAAATATAAAAAGAAATAATCACTGGTATGCTCATTATTCAACAATAAAACCATTGATATTTTGAAAAAAAGTATAGCGTAAAGCACTTATTTGTAAAAGGAAAAAAATGAAATAAAAGCATTAGCAGATCTAAAAACTAGAAAAGGAGCAACAAGCTAAACTATAAAGGAGAATAATAAGAAAATGCCTAATGACAAAGGCAGAAACTGAAGGGTGGAGAAAGGAGAACATTCGAGTTAGTTAACATATCAAAACCCTGAACCTGGGGGTGGCTAACAAATAAAAGGAACCAGACTTAATCAAGAAGGAAAAAAAAGCATAAATTTGCAAGATAAGAAATGACAAAGGATAAACAACAACAGAAACATGACTTTCTAAAAATCATGAGATAACCTATAGACACCTCTGCAACACATTTGAAAACTTAGGGAAAAATGGGTCATTTTCCAGGGAAACACAGATGGCCAAAATTGACCCCATTTGACCAAAAAAATGAATCTCCCTAAAAGAAGTAGAGAAATTTGTTAAAGAAGTAGACCAAAAAAACCTCAGGCCGAGAGGGTTCCCCAGGTCCTTCTAGACCTCACCAGACCAGCTGTTTCCAACGCTCTGCAAGTTTCTCTGGCATCACGAAAGGAAGACCTTACTCTTTATTGTAAAGCAAGGATAGCATTGTCGCCCAAGCTGACGATGGAAGCTTTCAACCACAAGCTGTGGACTGATGTCGCGTGTATATTTGGATGCAAAAATACGGAATGAGATATGGGCAAGCAGGGTCTAACACCACGTCGAGACTGTCCTGACCCGGACTGTCTTCCAAGGCTCCCGTGGAGAGCCCATCCCCAGCGCACGGGGTTCACAGGTGGGGAGTCCGTGGTTATGTCGTGAGGGCTCTGGGTGGACAGGGAGGTGGGGCTGGTGGAAGCATGGCCTGGAGGGGTTTATCCTGTCCCTGGCCCTCGCTCTTGCCCCCTCCCTCGCCGTGCTTCCTGTCCACCATGGCTGACCAACTCTCCTCTGCCACACCCTTCTGCCATGATGTTTCTGCCTTGGAGCCAGCCATGGACTGAACCTCTGAAACCAAGACAAAATAAACCTCTCCTCCTTTAAGTTGTTCTTGTCGGGTATTTAAACTCAGCACTGAAAAGCTGACTCAGACAATGACCAAGTGGGATTTACTCCAGGAACGCTGGGTTGGCTCACCGTTGGGGCATTTATTGAAATCATCCACCTCTTCAGGGAGGTCCAAAGACAACGAAGAAGACTTTGACAAGGAGTAAAAGGAGGATGTTTTCTTCACATGTAGAGTGTGTATGTCTCTGCAAGCCAGAATCTTCCTTACTGACGCACTCTGGGGTGTTGGCACTGAGATGGTGAACAGGGCGAGGCCGCAGGGGCTGCACTGCCGAATCCACCAGCCAGAGCAGCTCGGCAGGCACGGGCCGAGGAGACAAGGGCAGTTACTTTTGGTAGCACAGCACATCTGAGAACCCCTGGTCAGTGGCAAATCTAACTCCAGCAGCACAAGAATCCCATATGATTATGGAATAAAAACTGACCTACAGACATCAGTAGCTGATGGTACACACAAGCGAAGACCAAAGTGACCGATGGTAGGAGACGCCGCTCTTATCACAGTGACCAAAGAGACAGGCGCTCAGGAACAGGCTTCATGTGAGAACCCAACACTCGTGCAGTGCTCCTGACAGCCTGCAAGGGCCGGAGCCCCTCGGAAGACACCATCTCTTCTTGGACTCTACACCCCTGAACTCTCTCTCACACAAATGCAGGCACGCAGAATACTCAGGAAGACATGGAGGAGGACACCCCGGGGGCACCAGCAGGGAGGAGAGCATCTGCAGGCAGGGCACACTCACTGAGCTGTGCGGTGCCAGTGGTCAGCAGAGCCAGAAGGACATTGGCGCACATGGCTGCTGAGCGTATGGTGGGCATGGCCATTATGACTTGGATCTGGATGTCCCCGAAGGCTCCTTCATTGAGGCCGTGGTCCCCGGCTGGTGGCACTACTGGGGATGGTGGAAACAGTAGGCGGTGGACCTGTGGGGAGAGCAGGCTGGGAGGGCGAGCCCAGAACTGCACGTCTGGCCCCCGGCGCGGCCTCTCCGCTGTGGGCTGAGCCATTTCTCTCCACCTCGAGGTTCTGGTTCACCAAGGCCCAGAATTTGGGGCCGACTGAAAACATGAGCCCAGATGAAGCTTTCTTCCTCCAGGCTGTTTTTCTTGGGTGTTGAGCGAGTGACGGAGACTGCCTGTGGCTTTGCCAATCATGGGGACAGGATGGACTTGTCGGTCGGCGGCACCTGGTCACCTGGGTAGCCACTTGGAGAAGAAAGCCGCAGGCACTCCCATCAGACCAGAGGTAAACTCCAGGTGGGCCAGAGACCTCCGGAAAGGCAGGGTCACCTGCACAGCAGAGAAAACAGCAATCGCTGTTTCAGCATAGGGAAGGATTTCCTAGCTGTGGCTCAGATGCTCATGGCAATAAAAGGTGCATAATTTTGTAGACATTTTTGAAAATTTTTTACATGAAAAAAATTCATGTGGTCAAAAGTCAACTAACAAATCTGAACAAATATGCGCAACATGCATTTCAGACAAACATCTAACGTTCTTGAGAACATAGCTCTTAGAAATTGAGGACAAACCCAAAAACCCAATAGAAAATGAGAAAATGGCATGAACTATTTATGAAGATGATGTAAAAATGGCCCTTAAATATGAGACGTTCAATCTCACTCACAACCTGAGAATCACAAGTGAAAGCTATTCTGCAGTACCACCCCTCACTATGAGAGGATGCTCTGGCCGTCCCTGGAGCCCTCCTGCTGCCCGGCTCCCGGGGCACCCTCGTGGGTAGGGTGGTCACACCGCAGGCGAGAGCTGAGGCTCATGCCAACTCAGGACCACTACGCAGGGGAGTCTCCAGAGTGTCCTCTTTAATGGAGAGCATGCAAAAATGGCAAGGGGCTGATCACACACTTAAGGACATTTGGGGCCCTGATGATAAATGTTAGGTTGAAATGCAAACTTTTCAAGCTTTCTTTGAAAATGTGTTTGGGAAGTCAATATTTAATCACAGAGTCAGGCACCGTCCGACTATTAAAACGACATGTTTGTGCATTCACTCATCTTTGAACTCGGCCATTGTGGTCTAGAATTTACCCTGGGAACATCATTTCCAGCGTGTCAAAACACCTGTGCATCAGCGTTTGCTGCTGCCTGGTCAGTAATCACAAAGCGGGGGACGCAGGAGACCCACAAGCGGTCATGGCTTCCTAAGTGTGGCAGGAGGGAGGCGGGAGGGAGGGAGAGAGGGACTTGATGGGTGTGTGTGGACAGACCTCCAGGCTCTGCCTGCCGGGCAGGGGAAGCAAGGCCAGCCCCTGGACTTATTGTGCCCAGTTCTTGGTCTCTCAGTCCACCTCCCTCACAGAAGGAGCTGGGTTTCAGGCCCAGGGCAGGAAGGCACCCGAAAAGCCCTGAACATCTTCTTGGGTGGGAAAATCAGGCTGAGCCCAAAGATCAGGGGCCTGTTGAAACATGGAGGGCAACTGGAAGGGGTCCCAGGCCAGTGGGTGACGTGGGCGACACGTAGGTAACAGCACCACAGCGTCACGGTCCCGAGAACGAGTGAACACCTGTGTCCAAGTGGACGTTAGTGAGTCACCAAATAAATAGATGAAAGGGAGAGCGCAGCTCTTCCTTAAAGCAGCGCCTCAGTTAATAAACAAGCAAACGAAAGAGAAACCGTCCCTTGTCAAGTACCACGCCGCTGCCAGGCAGTGGCACCGTGGACAAGTGGGTGGATGCGGGGTCGTGGAAACAACAGTTTTAAGCAGAACTGGGTTCTGGTTAGTCCTATTGGAGAAGCTGGTTGGAGAAGGGAGTGGAATGCAGATTCCTGGGCCCCTGCACAGCTTCCCGGGGGCCCAGGACAATGCATTAGTAAACTTCCTTCCTGTGTCTGAGCCCACCATGCTTGGGAGCCATGGTCTGGTCCTACACGTGTGTCCCACGTGCCACACACACACCCTTCCCTTAGTCCTAGGGGAGAGAGACCCATTTCCCCATGGGGGTGGGGCTTCTCCTCTGAGCCTCTGCACATGGTTTGCTCCCAGCGGCCTCACCTGTTGGAGGGAGGCTTCTCCTGACTCCTGGGGCCCCTGGGAGATGCTCTGGCTCTCTGTCCTCCCCGCCCAGAGAAGAGAGGTGACTTAGCTGAGTCTGAGAGAAAGGACCTTCCTCTCCCTGGTGGCTGCTACGTGGACATAAGACACCATTTCTGCTGGGCTCCCGGGGCTATGGTTTTCCAGAGTGGGGCCCCAGGGTGGGACCCCAGGGTGGAGCTGGGGAGTGGGGGTTCCTCAGCCCAACAAGACCTGGGAAACCTGCCTAACTCAGAAGTGGCCGCAATCTCCCACCAGGGGCTTCATCCTTCACCAAGAAGTGTCCATCTGCATCTGCCTGACTCGGTTTCCCCAGTTCCATTGGGAACAGGTGGGGGGATTGCAGGGATGTGTTTACCGTTACTGAAAACTCTGTCCTCATTGCCAGAAGAGAAGTGGGTGCTCTCTAGTAGTTCATGATAATTCTCAGCACCGTCTGCTTGATAGTTCTCATCGATGCCGGCGTCTTTGGTGTAGAACACGGAAGTAGGAGGAAAGATTTCTTCATTACACACTTGGGAAAACTTTTGGTGTATGCTTTATGTTAAAATGGTGGCCTGGAGTGATAAAGTCATGTTCTGTTTACAAAGGGGTGTTGGAAAGTTAATCTGCAAACTGAGTCAAGCATTATCTGAGCTCTGGAGCCCAGTGGTTTGGGCCTGGGCAGAGGTTGGTGAACAGATCCTGGGAATTAAAAATGTATCTACTTCCAAAGGCAAAATCCTGAGAAAAGGCTGACCCTTCCTGCTGCTGAGCACATTCCTGCTATTTATCCGGTTCTGTGGACAATAGGGATTATTGACAACATGAAGCTGCATGTTGGAAAAGCACGTGCTTTGCTCACCACTCCCAGGGGCCTTGACATGTCACATGTCAGACCTTGGTTTGCCTCCTGTCAACAGTGCTAGGATTGCCCTGCTCAGACGCCATGCGTGAGCACAGACGAGATGGCGCGTGCTGAACTTTGATCCTTGGCCCCTTCAAAGTTCTAATTTCCATGTGCCTTGTGTTCCTGAGTGGCTAAGCCCCACCCGCCTCCCGAGTGTGAAAACGTGCATGAATGAGTCCACCAGAGATGGCCCCAGAATAAGGGTGATCACCCCAGCAGGTGTGACCTCAGACCGGGAAGGACACAGCAATGGTCGTGGACAACTGCTTCTCTCACATTGTCACTTGCCTCTGTCAAGACATAGCTGCTAAAGAATGCTCAACAGTAGGGCCCTGGATTCAACGGCACAGATCTCCAGGAATACAAGCAATTAGGGGTTAAAAATGTGGTATACTTGCTTTTTTCCTTGGATTGCTTTGTTGATAGTGTTGCTGCTGTTGTATGTGTTTCAGAAAATTTTGATTTGTTCGGTTCCAAAAGTTCTTGGACAAGAATATCATCTTGGGAGAAGCACATGAGAACATGTTAGTGCAGCGATGAGGATGATGTCCAGGGTGCTGTCCACGCCTCAGGCAGGCGGTGAGCACAGTGGACAGGAAACAGGAACCCGGGAGTGCAGTGGGCGGGGCCTGACTCTCTGGAGAACCTGAATGGGGTGGGCAGCCACGGCCTCCGTGGGCAATTTCAGATCCCTGAGGCTGAGATCTTCTCCTAAGCACTGACCCCAGCTTTAGTTTGGATACTGCGTGTCCCCCAAAGGCCTATGTGCTAAAGGCTTGGTCCCTGCTAATGGGAGGTGGTGGGACCTTTAGGACATAGGACCTGGGGGTGTGGCCCTGGCCCCTTTCTCTCTTTTGCTCCCAGGCACCAGGTGGATTGTGCCCTGCCACACGCACCCACCATGACCTGCTGCCTCGACACAGGCCCAAAGCAACGAGGCCAACAGTCATGGACTGGCACCCCAAAAATCATGAGCTAAAATACAGCTTCCTCTTTATGAGTCGATCATCTCGGGTACCTTGCCGCAGTGATGGAGGCTTATTAATAACCCCCAAAGGCACGATGCTAGGAACTGGACCCCAGGCATGGTCACGATTCTCCCCCGGCCTAGTCGTCATTCTGTCCCATGTCTGCCACCCAGGCATGAGTGAGTGTCTTTCCTGACCCCACATGAGTGTGGCCTTATATTCTTCCTTACTTCCCAGGCCTCTCCTAGGAAGCCTCTACCTTAAGAGTCCTGGACTTTGTCTGACAGACCGGCCTTCGTTTTGTTCTCAGCAGAATGTCGGTGGGCGTCTTTCTCACTTCTCTGACCCTTGGCTCCCCTTCTATAAAATGAGGTGTGTCTGTCTCACGGGCCTTTATGAGGATCAGCTCCCAGGCCGCTCCCTGCCAGACTTGGGAATTCGGCAAAGCTTACTTCCTACGGAGGGCTGCTCCTGGGAGGGGTCCACGTCACCTGATGGGCCCCTGCGTCCATCACAGCCTCCCGATGGCCCTTGGCCTGGGCAGCAGCGCTGGCGCCACGACCCAGAGTCCGGTGAGGTGGAAGGCCACCTCCCCCTATCCTGACACTCGCAGGTGGCAGAGGGCTCCCGGAGGCAACCCTTCATGGAGGGTTGTGAACGGGGGTCTCCTGCACTCTGGGTCTCAGCTCTCTGCTCGGAAGCCTTCTCCAGGCCTCGGTTTCCCAAGTGTCCACTGAGGGGTTGGACCAGAAGATGGGCATGGTGGAGGGTAGCTCTGGCCACAAGGACACACACAGGGACGTGGCTTGTCCAAGCTGACGTGGCCTCTGAGTGTGAAGTGCACCCTGGAGTTTGAAGACTCGCTATGGTGAAGAGACTGAGGACATCTCATCAGTGATTGCGTGCTGGGGCGGTGGTGTGGTTCAGTGGGCAGAGAGCTCGCCTCGCCTGCTCCAGGCCCTGGGTTTGATCCTCGCACTTCAGAAAGCACAGCAGCAGTAATAATAGCGACAATTTACACTGCTTACGTGTTGAAATAAGTGACACTAAGTGAAACATGTCATTAAGGCTGCTTGTATGCTTCTTTTTAACATGGCTGCTAGGACCTTCCCTCTCCATCTGCAGCTGTCATTGCAGCTCTGTGGCATCGTGTGGGCTTGACCAGTGGCCCTCAGCCCCGCTGCTTCCGCCCCACTGGGAGAGCTGCAGGAACCCTGGTGTGCTAGGCCTGGCCACAGCCACAGGGCCCGGATCCCTGGGTTTGGCTGGCCTGTGGTCCTCACCGTCTGCCCGGGGCTGTCCTGCACCGCAGGCTGAGAAGGCTGGAGGTGGCCGTGGCTCGCCTCAGGCCTCTCAGGTGCAGGTGCAGGCGCATGGGTGACGTCTGGTCAAACAGATCCCGATGAGGGAGTTCTGGGTGGGACTCCGTCCTGGGTGTTCCTAACACGCTCCTGAGTGACACAGAGGCTGCTGGCCCAAGGACTCACTTGAGAGGCAAGTGTGTAGTTCTAAGAGTCCAAGATTCTGCGTCATGTTTTAAGTTTCCTGGGAGTTTGACTCTTGGATGTGGGGATGACCCTTGGGCTGTGGGAATGTGGTCCTGCCTCAAACCACATCAGTCCTCTCCACAGTCCCAGCTTTAACAGGGTGTTTGGGAAATGCCCATCGACCACCTCCCAACCCCTCCCACACCCACCAGATGTCCCTTATGAGGGATCCTTACCAAATACCGTGGCCACGTCGTCATCCAGAGTTTTACCACCTGATAGACTTGACCCTAGGAGAGAAATAAAAATCCAGTTTAACAGATTTGTTGAATTCGCATTTACTTCTCTGTAAATGGACACGGTTGTGCCTGATGTCCACCAGCCTGCCCTAGGGGAAGGAGCCAGCTTGGAGGCCCAGTCCCTCCTACGGGTGCCGAGAGATGGCCACCAGAAGTCCTCTGGGACTTGACTGTCTCATCTGGAGGATGGCAGGAAAGGGGCCCACCCAGGGCAGCTCAGAGGATGGTGCCCACCATCTGCCCAGGTGCCCTGAGTGGAACCTGCCTCCTGGTCACTGGAACCACCTCGTGAGTGGTAAGAAAACATCCCAGGTCCAAGAGGACCAGGCTCATTCAACTGGGCAAGCCAAGGAAAGGGGGCGCGTTTGCTCCATAGAAAGCAACAGTGTTTCCCACCTTCTGAACCATGAAGATAATGAGCTGGGTGGCCGTGGGGCTGAGGTGCCCCAGCGCTGCAGATCCCGCACCCCCAGCAACCGGAGGCCCAGCTCAGTGTAAGCAGCCCGGGAAGCTGCCGCCAGCCGGCCAGCACTGCCTTGGTCTTGCTCTGAGCACTCGCACCCCACACGCCGGGAGGGAGGAGCGAGGGGCCTGTGGCTGCTGCCTGGTTCACGCCTTGCCCGTGTGCAACACACTCACAGACGTGGAGGTGTGAATTTGCCTTCCAGCAGGCTGCTTCCTGCAGTGAGTGCCTCTGGGGCTCAGGCTTGTGACTGGGAAGGAAAGAGGTCTGGTGCCATTTCAGCTGTGGCCCTGTACTGGGGGTGGGAGGACCCAAGACAGGCCACCCTCTTCCAGGAGCAAAGCATTCCAGTGTGGGCTGGTCTGCAGGAATAAGCCGAGTCTCCTGGGAGAACTGACGGCCCAGGATGTCAGCTGTTCAGGGTCCAGGGCCGTCTGATCTGTGGCCTTGGTTGCCTGGTGGACAGCAACCACGGCGCTGAGTGACCAGGACACTGTGGCGATTCCGGTAGTTGCTTCTCAGCAACTCCCACCAAGTGGTTCCTCCCGCTGACATTTACGACCCTTCTTTATTAGAGGCTGTGGCCTCTGGGGGTCCTGGTACATTTCCTTGGCTCAGATTGTCTCAAGGTCAAAGTCGGCCTCTTCTTGCAGCGCCCAGGTTGTGGGCAGCCCCCACGGAGGAGCATGGCCACTGCGCCTTCCCTTCTGAGCCACACAGAGCTCCGTCTGTGAGAATCTGAAGTTCCACTAAACCAATGACAAAGCTGATTTTCAAATGGTTTTAATGATGGACAATCTGCATAGTAATCGGCTCATCTGCACACGTGCTGGAAACAATGCAGGAAATATGTAAAAAGGTCTGTGCTGGCGATGACAATTGCTTCCCAGTATGCTGACCTCCGGCAAACAGACAAACAGAAGTACAGTTCTCCTTGGCTGAGACGGTAATGGACGTGAAGAATGGTACAGCTGCGCTGTGCAAGCACGTTGTTAAAAATACTCTTTTCATCTCGCGTCTGTCCCGTGATCACAATGGGAGCGTTGTGCAAGTCAGCCCTGAGCACAAGCTTGAAGTGTCTGCGTCCCGCGGTCTCCGCTGTGACTGCATTGTCAACGCTGCTGCGTGTCACCTCCTCCCCGGTCGCAGCTCCCAGACCCACATGCCCGCGGTCAGCACGCTCGGCCACTCTTTCTGATGGAGCGTCTCGCGCAGTCTGGCTCCTCGGAATCCACTCTGGGGTTCTGAGTGTGCCCAGGTAACTTGGGGAATGCAGGACGGTGCCCTCGTCCATCATGAGAGCCATGTCAACCGCTGTCCTTCCTCTCAGTGCCCAGCACTTCCACGTGAGGGACCCACAACTATGGTCAGCTCATGTGGCAAATGGAGGAAAGACCTCCGAGTCGGGTGAGGAGACCCTGTGTTGCTCTCTGAGAGCCTCGTGAAAAAGTCCCCTTCCCAGTCCTCAAGCTGGGGAAGACCTGGAGGGCCACCTGAGGTCCCAACCGGTCCTCAAGCTGGGGACAAACCAGAGGACCACCCAGGTCCCAACCAGGCCTCAAGCTGGGGACAAACCAGAGGACCACCCAGGTCCCAACCAGGCCTCAAGCTGGGGACAAATCAGAGGACCACCCAGGTCCCAACCAGGCCTCAAGCTGGGGACAAACCAGAGGACCACCCAGGTCCCAACCAGGCCTCAAGCTGGGGACAAACCAGAGGACCACCCAGGTCCCAACCAGTCCTCAAGCTGGGGACAAACCAGAGGACCACCCAGGTCTCAACCAGGCCTCAAGCTGGGGGGACCTCCAGGGCCATCTGAGGGTCTTGGCAGGTGACGACTGACTTAGCAATTTCTAGGGACAGGCAAGAGCTGTGTGAGCATCTGTGCCAGGATGGACGAGGGACTGGCAGTGAACTAGCGAGGGTGCGTCCTTTGCGCGATCCGAGGCTCCGGGCCCCCAGCCTCACAGCACTGTCTTGTAATCGCCCCCGACCTCTGTCCTTTAGGAAACATGATGTTGCTGGGCCCTCACAGACCCAGGTTCGAGATGGATGGTCAGGCTGGGTCAACTCTGGGAGAGCAGCTGTGCCGCTCTTGGCAGGTGCCATGTGTATTTGGATGTGGCCTGGCTGAGGGTGACCTTCTCCTCCATCTCCCCAGTCGGGCTTCTCTGAGGCGGCCCCTGACCTCAAGCTCTCTCGGCCTGCTTTCCCAGTTTGTGTAAGGCCACTGCTGGTCGGTTTAGTGACACCCCATTGTGGGTGATCGCTGTGACGCCAGATCAGATTCCTCGCCCCTCTCTGGACCCCATGGCTCTGCTTCCTGTGGCAGGATCCTCTTAGGTCAGTCAGCAAAGCGTTTCCCGGCCTCTGGGAAACACCCACCCCTGGACCCACCCTCAGATCTCTGCTCGTGCTTGCTCTACCCAGAGTTGAGCCCCTTCATAACAAGTGCTGCCTGGCCCTCTTCAAGCACCGAGTGAGGCACAAGAGGCCATGGTGACCTTGCTGATGGGCCAGCAGGACCCCAGCTGAGCACCTGGAGCCTGTCTGCACTTCAGAGCTCCTGCTGGGATGAGCCAGTGTCTAGGACAGTGGGTGAAGAACAGGGAGCAAAGTCCTGCTCTGCCTCTGAGGACGTGGCCTTCTTTGAGAGGAGCCCCTGGCTGGAAGCTTTGCTCTTTGGCTCCTTGTTTTCTGACCCCTGGGCTGGAAAAGTCTCGACCGTGTGACTTTGCAGAGGATACAGGGTTCCCTGGCAGTGCTGGTCCACATGCCTCCACTCCTCTGCCTGCCCACACCTCTGCTGCTCCCCACCCGCACCACCCAACCCTCCCCACCTCTGGGCTCCTGGGCCCTCTCCTGCTCAGTGGCTCAGCTTCCTACAGACACCTGAACTTCAGGCCTCTCCCTGTTGGGGGCGCTCAAGAGACTCAGTGCCAGCAAAATCAACCAGCTGAGGTGGAAAGGAAAGTGGTTCATTTGATGCAGACCTCTCCGTCGCAGAGGTCTCCTGTCACTTGCCTACACTGGGGTCCACAACCTCCCCAGGATCAGGTACCAGGGTGGAAGGTGAAGGAAAAATACTGAAAATTGTGCCCACAAATATTGATTAAAATACAAAAAGCTTTAGCCCTTATGGAGTGGGTAAATTCAATTTATCTCCTCTTCGTTGGAAGCATAACTTGAATAAAAATATGAAGTGGAGATAGACCGGTGGGTTTTATGTTGCTGTGTTGCCTGATTCATGGTGGAGATTTCAGTGAGAGCTGGGAGATCTCTGTGCCTGCCTGCGTGCCTGTGCATGCTCCAGACGTGCACCGACACCAGGTCATTCCTGAAATCCCTCAGTGGAGGTCAGTTCAAACTGGCTTGGGGAAGAAGGAGTGCTTACATAAATTAAATATTCCTAGAACTACTGGAAATACAGGAACTAACCCAAAGGGTTTGCAAGTTCCCGTGGTCTGGGACAGTCTTCAGCATGTGAGGGAGGGAAGAGGGCTGCTAAGGGCAGCAGGCAGGACCACAGCCATGCCAGCGCAGAAGCAGGCAGGCCCAGCCTTGTCCAAGAGCAGGATCAACAGGGGTCCATCTGGGGATGCACCCTGGTAGGGTGTTATAGAATGTTTTCCTCTAGACACTTTCTGAGCATCTAAGTTATCATAAGTGAAGTCACAGAGTTTCACTGATAGTTTCTAAATAATTCACTGTCAGAACATTCATTGATAAACTTCCAGCTTCCTGTTTTATATGGCACAGAGAAATTAATATATTGGAGTCTGCTAATAAGCATGTTGTTTTGCCACATGGAAACATCATATCATGGAGAACATATCCTTAAGAATCGTAAGGTGCAGATCCCTGCTTGGCTGGTGTGCTGCTGGGTACTGGCAGCAACTGCCTCGATTTCCAGTTTTCTCTATTAGAGAAATGCTAATGAATATGTGTCACCAAAACTACTACATGGAGCAGAAGTGGGGGGAACGACTTTTCAAACTATGTGTGAAAGCAGGCGTCCGTGATAAAGAGGGCGTCAGGGACGAAAGCTGTGCCTTTGTAAGGAAAGGGCAGAGTGATTTTGTCTTAGAATGACTTAAAGGTTGTTTAATAAAGAGGAGAAACATGGAGAACAAAGCATGTAATGGGTACAGAGGTGTGAGGCTCCCTGAGGAGGAGAGATCTTATCCCCGGCAGCCAGGCTGGGTACACGGCTCGCCATTGTGAGGCCTTGAAATGAGTTCCATATCAAAGGCACCGATGCAGAACTGCATCTGATCTTCTCTCTCTGCTAAAAGGACAGAATTTCTTGGATATTGGCCTGTTCCTAATAAGAGATTGAGGAAGGTTTTTCTTTACCTGTTGAGTCATCTTCCTGGGAAACAAAGATTCTGTTCTTGCCAAAATAATTTCCTGGGCCTCATCTTCCCTTTGTTGTATTTTGATGACTAAAGAGAGCGGCCTCTTCTCAATGTTGAGGGAGCTGAGGATGCTTTTCTTTGAACAACTGTTTCTTCCTATGTTTGCCTGTAAAGTTGTTTTCATTGTCACTTTGGTAACAGCTAACTGAGTACTATTCTATAGTAACCCACAATCCTATTTAATCAAGTGTCCAAAACTTTGACATTTTGGACAATTTCCCCAAGTCAAACTTCAAATGAAGTCTTTTTTTTTTTTTTTCTAATTGTTTAATCTATTTGTTTTAATTAGTTGTACAGTCAGTGACCTTGAGCTAGTTTTGAGATCCTTAGAGGGCCTCTGGAAACTCCCAGTGGGTTCGGGCTCTCAATTTGTGAAAATCAGCTTTGATCTGTGAAATTATGTGGGAAGCTTTTCAAACGGGAAGTGAGGCCTAACCTTCTTCACGTGGTCTGCGTAGGAAGCCCTTCGCCAGTGTTTAGAAGGTGGACAAATCCCGGTGGACTGCAGTGGAATCCCCTGGGTGAGCGTCCCAGCCGGTTCCGCTGCTGTCTTAGAGTGCGGAGTCACAGGAATGACCAGAAGTCCCGAAGATCGCAGAAGACGGAGCTCGCTTTGGCTCTTCAGGCACGACTGCTCTCTCAGCATCTGCAATTACTGTTTTGCTCTGACACTTGCTGGAAAGTGCTTGTGATCAGCTGTATTTCAAAATGTCTTCATCTTCCAGGAGGTTCAAGGAGACTGGCGCTGTCTGCAGTCCAGGCTCCTGCGGGTATTAAGGCCATGCCACTGAACCAAGGACCCGTTTCCAGCTATAGGAAGAAACCGGTTCCTAAAACTGTCCCAGGATCCAGCAGAACAGGATCAATGACACAGGATCAAGCAAACCAACCATGGACGGCTGTAGCTTTATGAGTTTGTCTGAAACGCTGTGGCTTCCTTATGTTTTGTTTTCCAAATTCAAAGAACCTCCCTCCTTTGCTCTTAAGCTATGGAATTTTGGTGATTATTCTTTTACAAACAAAAATGAAGCATTTACCCCTTTTCCCACTGGATCCCTCCAGGATTGCATGACCGCATCTTCTCCGCGTAAGACTGATGCAACTCTGTTCTCTTGCAGCAGGACGCAACTGGAGTGGGACGTGGCTGCCTGGCTGTGGCTGGTCTGTGCGCTCAGGGCCCAGGAGCAGGAATGGCGCCTGATTCCTGCGTCCCGCCTTACAGCCAGCAAGAAAGGCCACTTCCTGTCAGGTCTGGAGAGCTTGGGGCGCGTGGGAGCCTCAGAGGAGAGGAGTTCACCCGAATCGCCAGGCATCCCACAGTCCTGGGCTGGACTGGGTCACAGGAGGCCTTGAGGGGCCAGCGTGTGGTTGCTCGGGGACGGTACCAGCCACACACAGACACGGCGCAGTTACCTGGGGAAAAACAGGCGGAACCCAGGGGACAGGATTTGTTTTGTAGCATCGTTTCGGTCACCCTTGATCGAACAGGGGCTGACTGTAGGGAAAGCTGTGTTCCAGGGAACGCCCTTTGGCTAAGGGTCTGTTCACTTTCTTTCTTCCTTTACCTCTCGGGAGACTCGTGTTTGCTGGCTACTTTGCTGTCGCCCGTAGGCTGGACTGGGTCCTGGGTTGGTTCCCTGGGTCTGGCTGTTTCTCTCCTTCCTCCCCACGTGGTGCGGTGAGCCCTGAGGTCCTTCAGCGCTGGCTGGAGAAGTCCAGATGGCAGGCGTGGGGCTCCGAAGCCATTGCCTGGGACTCTCTCATGCTGTGACCGAGGACAGCAGGAGCGGCTGCCCCATCGCCACTCAACAGCCCAGTGCTTAGAGCCGACCTCCAGGGTCTTCCCATCATGGCTCTGGATTCAGGAGCTGTCCACCTTTTCTTCTTGTCTCACAGAAATTCCCCTTATGAAACTCCTGACTGCACCAGCAGACACCCTCCCCAGACAGAGAAGGGAGAAGGAACATGCAGCTTGCTGTGTGCCAGGGGAGGCCCGAGGACTCTCTCCTCTGCCCCCAGAGTCAGGCTGCTCTGAGGCAGCAGGCCTGCCTGGCCTGGGCTCTGTCGTGGTCTGCTTTCCCAGGTTGTGCGAGTACCTCCGAGCTGCTAGAGAGCACCCCTCACCTGAGTCTGGCCACCCATGACATCTGGCCACGCTTTGCCTTCAACTGAGTCCATTGGATCAGTCAACAAAGAATTACTGACCTCAAAACTCCGTCCACTGGCCCTGTGCTGTCCTCAGCAGTGACCTTCCACCTGCCTGCATTCGCAGGGGAGTCTGCTCTGCCCCCAGGCCTCACAAGAGTCTCCCTTGGAGGAAGTCAGCCTTGCCGTCTTTGCCAGAGGCATGGGTCTTCCTTTAATTGACATTAGCTACTGTAAGGGATTTTGTTAATTTTGTTAGAGTGGTAATGACATTGTGGATGTGTAAAACCAACACCATTATGTGTTAGTAAGAAAGCATCTCACATGAAGTGGTAAGACATCCGGGACAGTGCCGAAGTACTCCAGAGAACAGAAGTGTGTGCGTGCGCGCGCGCAGAGGAACAAGGAAGCAGAGGTGCACAATGACTAATGCGGGGGGTGAATATGTGGAGGCTCGTGATGTTCTTCCTCTACTTTCAGGAGAGAAAATTCCCAAAAGAAAAAGCTAAAATACATAATGTATGCAGCTCTCCTGGAAATTCTGGATTTTAAAAGGGTTTCATAGATTAAAAAAAAAAAAAAAATCAACTTCCTCCATTCCTCAAAGAAGTAATGGTGAACCCAGGAAGGAAGGAGGAAGAGGGCCTCACAGGAGAGGGAGGCCGTCGCCAGCTGGGTTCAGGCCCAGCCTGCTTGGGACGCTACCTGAAGTCATGTTTGTCAGCTGTAGCTCAACTTCCTGCCAGCAGCACAGCAGGAGGACAAGGATGTGGGTCCCCACGCCTCTGCTCACGGCCATGTTCCTCCAGCCCAAGGAGGAGGCCTTCCCTGCAGGTCCTCAGCTTCCCCAGCCTTGGTCTCCAGGATACATGGAATGCCAGTGACCTGTGACATCAGGACCAGGATGTGAGCTGGGGACCTGCCCTGTGTGGGGGCCCAGGACCTGTGACATCAGGATCAGGAAGTGAGATGGGGACCTGCCCTGTGTGGGGGCCCAGGACCTGTGACATCAGGACCAGGATGTGAGCTGGGGCACAGGTGGGGGTTGGGTTAGGGTCAGGGTTAGTTCTCTGGCCTCAAGGTTTCATGTGTGGTTCAGGGAACACTGAAGGCTGGGTCACTTGGCTGCTGGAAGGTGAAGGTCAGGTGCTGGCAGCTCTGTCCTGGCGAGGACCCACCCCCTGGATCTTAGCGAACAGCCTCCTGTGGCTGGCATGGTGAAGAGGGAGCCGCAGGTGTCTTCTTACAGGGTCGCCCAGCCCAGCTAGGTCTGACCCCATGACCTTATCCAAACCAGATGACCTCCCGAAAGCACACCTCCAATTGCATCGCCCTGCAGATTCAGGGGTGGGGTCGCGATTCAGTCCACAGAGAGAGGCGTGCGGTAGGCCACTTGCTTGTCCATGTCTGGGCACCTTTCTGACTTGGACACTAGGGCTCTGAAAACCTCCCTGGTTTCAGTCTTTCCCAGGACGGTGGGTGCAACTGTTGCCTTCTGGTGGATCCTGGAGGCCAGGGGGCCCTGGCACCAACGGTTGCCAACCTTGAACTTGGTGCCCACAGCAGAACTCTGGGTCTCCTATGGCTCAGCTCTGGTGGCAGTGGTGCTAGCCTTGCTAGGGCACTCCAGGGCTCAGGAGCCCACCTCCCTGCCTGCCTCGCACCACCCGGCCCTTGCCAGGCCACAGCAGCCTGCCACCTGACCCCACTCCCACGCTTGGAGCCTCACGTAGGCCAGCCTTGCCCTGCCAGCTGGGGCTCCTCTCTTGCCTCCTGGGTGTCCTCTGCCTGTCTGTGAGCAGCTTGCTCAGTGCTAACAGTGGCATTCTCTTGTTAGGGTCTCAGCTCTGCTGCTGTTTGTTGGTGGCACTGTGACCCTGAGCAGCTTAGGGGACATTCCATGCCAGTTTGAGGCTGAGCTGGTCAGGGTGGCAGGGTTTGGGGGTCCTGGTAGGGGAGATTAGTTGGTGGCACTTGTAGCCACAGAATAAATTCATGGTGTGACCAGCATGTGCTCCCCCAGGCAGGGAGCAGGGGGCAGCCGCACTCCCTGCACCGCCCATGTTCCGGGCCCTCGGAGCAAAGCTCTGCTCCCAGAGAACCTGAGGAGCAGCCTGGGAAGCGGTGAGCATCAGGGAGCACGTCCTCACGTCCCCCGACCCCCAGCTATGGAGCCTCCCCAGAGACGTCTGCGGGTGTTCCCACTCAGGGAAATACCCGCAGACCCGTAATTTGGCAAATCACATATAACCAATTGTTTTAAAAACAGAAGTGATGCTGGCTATTATAACGTGCCCTGTTTTCTGGAGGAAAGACTTAAAGGAACGTAATTCGAGAAGCGCACAAACAGTGGTTAACACGCTGCTTCTTGTGAAGACGTCGCACAGCTTATAATCTTCCTTCTGGGCGCATGCTGTTGGTGTTTAATCAGGCGTGCGAGCTTGTCCAGGTGTGAGAGCATCCTTCGGGACCGCGCTGTCCCTGGCTGGGCTGCCCTGTTGTTGGCTCTCGGTCCCTCTCTCCAGCCCCTGGCTCTGGCCTCTGCAAGCTGTGCAGCTGTCCTCCTCGCCTGTCTTCAGGAAGCTCTGGATAGAGATCCTGGGACGACCAGGTGGGTCAGAGTCCACCTTTGGCGCTCTCCAGAGGAACCAGGGACCTTATGCTGACACCTGGAGAGACAGAGGGGACCCGGTCTGTCTCCCAGGGTCACTGTGGGGCTGTGCCCACAGCCTGTCCCTCCCACAGGTCCATGGGGGTGGGGGGACTCCGTGCAGACCAGCCCTACTGCTGACCTGCCCAAGGTCCCACAGGGCAGGGTGTGTCCCCAGGGACCTCAGCCTTGACCTCAATGGGCCACTAGAGCCGGAGGTCCCTCTGCGGGGAATTTCAAGGGTGGTGACACAGAGCAACGCTTAGGGGATGCCACCTCTCCTGGGGACGTGAGGGCGACAGGTTTGCTGGGTACGGGAACCCAGGGGCTCTGCGCTCACTCCCTCATGTCTCCTCCTGGGGCGTGCCTTCAGAGGAGGGCGGGGTCCTGTGCCCACAGGAAGTTACCTGTGTCAGGTGGGAACTGGAATGTCCCCAGAGGCTCCTGTGTTTTTGAAGGCTTTGTCCCCAAGAGAGCAATGTCCCAATGTCACCAGTATGGGGTGCTGAAGCTCCAAACCTTGGTTCTTATTTTCCCAGCAAAGAATATCTAGAGTTGGATGTGAGAAGCCAAGCAACAGGATTTTATTAGGCGAGCGAGTAAGCCAGGCTCAGGCAGAGGGCGCCTGAGGGGGAGAGCGGGCACCTGGGCAATGGCGAGACACGCTGCTTCCAGGTTCACTGCCGTGTGGTGCTCGCCAGGAGATCTGAGTCCACTTCCGCAGCCTGCACCCATCTGATGTGTCACTGCCCCCAGCCTGGGCAGGCGCTCGGACCCCCTTGGTCCTCCTGGAGCTGTCCAGGAGACCAGCTCATCAGGAGAGCCTCGTCTGCAAGTCCACCCTGCAGTACCACAGGTGCTAGGTCAGGCCCTGGCCGACTTCTCTCCCGCGCCTGTGCTGCTGGTGGACTTGCCCTTCTGCAGCACATGGAGACACCTGGGGCTGTGGCTCCCCTCGGTGCAGGGACCGCAGGCCTGGCAGGGGCCGGGCCCTTGCCCTTCTTCCTGATGTATTCCTCACGGGCTCCCTCGTTCCTGTGGTTGGGCAGCAAGTCACCCCATTATCCACTACCTGCCATCTAAAGAGACCCCGTGACCCTGCCGTGCCAAGACTGACTACCACCCAGCTCAGAGGAGGCTCTCGGGGAGCGCTTGGCCTGGGAGGGCTCCCGTTTCGCCTGTGGGTCAGTTTGTGCAGGGGCTCTCATTTAATGGGCCATTGGAAGTCGCTGGGGACTCAGGAGGTGGGCCTCGTGGAGGAAGCAGTTCTATGGAGGCCTGTCTTTGCAGGCTATTCAGTCCCCTCTTTCCTTCTGCTTCCTGGCTGCCATGAGGTGGTCCTTTTTCCACCACGAGCTCCTCATGGTGATGTTCTTCCTGACCATAGACCCCAAACAACAGAGTGAGTGTGGATGGAAACCTCTGAAACTGTGAGCCGGAATAAACCTTTCCTCCTTTTAAGTTGATTTTCTCAGGCATTTTGTCACAGTGCCAGGAAGCTGACTAACAGGCTGGTGGCACATTTCCCCCAGTACTCCAATCCTGTTTGCTTACTGTGGTTGGCCTGTCTCCAGCCTGGCTATGAAACCAGTCACATAAAGTGGCAGATGGCAGGGGCAACCTGGCAGGTGTGTTTACTGCAACCCACCCCATGTTTTTAGCTGTTTGTAACAGTTTCTTGAATTCAAATAAGGAATCTATTGCTTTAGGAAATCATTTTGGCAAAATCAAATGCAGTCATGCATGACTAAGGGCAGGACACATTCTGAGAGATGTGCTGAGGTTTGTGTTGGTGTGTCAACATCAGTGTCCTTACACAGAGGCAGACACTAGGGCATCTCTAGGTCTCATCTCCTGGAACCACAGTTGCAGATGCAGTGCACCTGTCAGGTGAGGATAGGTCACCTTCTGATGACATAAAGACCTGGCTGACAGACAGTGGCAACTGGAATACTGGGAGACTGACTGGGTTGACACCCCGCTGTGCCAGACGTGTCCACCTAGACCTGCCCTGAAGATGCTGCCTGCTAGGTCTCGGTGGCAGCCATGCTTAGTGGCCTGTGTGTTTGTTTTAAAGCACATCGTGGGCCAGAGGGCCCTGCGGGACCAGGAGATGCTGTGTGCTCAGTATTGAGTGCTCCCTAACCCTCAGCACCACTGCCCAGCCCACCTGCTGCTTGCTCATGGCCACCCATGGCCACCGGAACAAGGGGACTAAGGACGGAGGCTGGGAATCTTGAACGTTGGGGCCACAGGACCCAAGCTGCTGCGTGGAGGGGGGCCGTGTGGGTCCCTCCTTCCTGACCCTTGACCTTCCGACCACTCAGTCCTGCTGCCTGGCCTGGCAGCTGCCTCAACCAGGTTCGCTCCCAAGGTGGCGGCCATGGAAACAGGCTTGAGTGACAGGTCAGGGACAGCAGAGCAGAGCGGAGCGGGCCACTGGGGCCTCCTGTCACTGTGATGCTCTGTAAGAGGGGACAGTGCTGGCAGGTGACAGATGGGAGACCAGGGCCATGCCTCTGGCGTGTTGACCGCACATGGTGGCCGAGCTTGTGGGTCCTGTGTGGCTCATGTGGCCACGGCTGGAGCATGTCGCCATGGCCCTGGCTGGAGGGAACTGTCCAGGCCTTTACAGTGCTGTACAGGAAGAGGCGAGGCCAGACACCGGCGAGGCCAGACACCGGCTCAGGTCACAAGAAACAAAGCCTGTCCTGGGCACATCAAAGGGCAGTACAAGTTCACTTCCCACCTGGAGAGACCTTGTCCTGCACAGTGCAGGACTGTGGCCCAGAGTTGTTCTCGGAGGAACGTCAGACGGCACCAGATCAATCCTGCTCTTAGGGCACAGGAACCCCGACTCCCACCGGGAGAGTCGCCTCTGAAGGAAAGCCCAAAAGCTGTTTTCAAAAAACACACAAATTCACTCATTTACTTGTTATGCACACACACACACACACACACACACACACACACACACAGGCACACACACACGCATGCTCACACACACACACACATGCATATACCAGACACACACCACATGCACACATACACACAGGCACACACACATGCATGCTCACACACACACACATACGCATATACCAGGCACACACCACACACACACATACACACAGGCACACACATGCATGCTCACACACACATGCATATACCAGAAATACACTACATGCACACATACACACAGGCACACACACATGCATGCTCACACACACATACACACACACACATGCATATACCAGGCACACACCACACACACACATACACACAGGCACACACATGCATGCTCACACATACACACACATGCATACACCAGGCTCACACCACACACATACATACACACAGGCACACACATGCATGCTCACACATACACACACACACACATGCATGCTCACACACACATACACACACACATGCATGCATATACCAGGCACATACCACACACACACATACACACAGGCACACACATGCATGCTCACACATACACACACACATGCATATACCAGGCACACACCACACACACACACACACACACACACACACAGGCACACACATGCATGCTCACACACACATATGCATGCATATACCAGGCACAATCCACACACACACATGCACGTGCACACACATGCGTACAACCACACACACCACAGGCACACTGCACACCCACACACCACACTTCCCTCCTCTTCCTAGCCCCACTCTCCATCTGCCCACCTCCCATGCCCTGGGTTCCGAGGCTCCTTTCTGCTCCTCATGGGACTCTGGATCTCTGAGGTCACAGGAAGCAGGTGCAGTCTGGGGTGGGGCTTTCCTTCAGCGCAGAGGTCTCCCTCCTCATCACACATTCCACGGGTCAGGCCAGATGCACTCTGGCCATGGTGGGCTTTGCAGTGAATCTTAGATGACTCTGCAGCCCTGGGACAACATAGGCCTGCCACCCGTCCACACTGAGCACACGCCCAGCACACTGGTGGGTTCTCACCTGGCCAGGAGACCCCCCAACCCTGCCAGAGTGCAGAACTAGAGATGCGGAGGGTGGACTGGCTGCCTTCCTCCCGCAGGGCCTTGGCACAGCCCTCCGTTCTGCTTTCTATCCTGTGTTCCCGCTGGCTGCTGGGGGATCCTGCAGGACTGCAGTTCACAGAAGCAGCCGTAGATGCCGACACAGTACGCAGCTGTTCTAAATCCAACGGCTGCAGCAGGCGCCTCTTTGGCTCGGGTGGCTGAAATTCTACCATTCGAGAGTTCTTCCTTTGCTTCAAATATTATGTTCGTGGGGGTTCACTTAAAAATTAGTTTTAGAAAGGATAACATGTTAATAATGGACCAGCCATCGATGCTGAAGAGCTGATTAATTTAGGAAATGGCTTTCCTGGTGGGATAGAGGGCTGGCAGGTTGAAAGCGCAGGGTGTAGAGATCGGCACAGGGAAGTGACAGGGCCCTGCCTGAGCTGCTTGGCTGGAGTGATCTTGGGGTGGCTGTGCTTCAGGGAGGGAGGCCCCTCTGTGCTTGGCGCAAGATTCCAAATGCAGCCCGGCTCCCTCTTTGGGGCCCTGCTCCTTAACTCAGAGCCCAGTGCATTTCGACTCCACCAACAGGAAGCACGGAGGACACCAGAGCTGGGAAGGGACAGGAGGCTGGAGACAGCTGTCTCTCTTTCTGGTTGAAATCAAACACTCCCAATTTTGAATGTTCTCCTTCTGTCATCTGGTGGCTCTGGGAGGTGAACAGGCCAAGCCTGTAATTGCATTTCAGTAGATCTCGTCATTGACCTCTGCTCAGGAGGCGCACTTCATCCCATTAGCGCACCTGACTCTGGAAGTAGAGTGGCCCCGGAGTCTCCAGGTGGCCAGGGGTTCAATGCAAACTTGTCTCACACAAAGAGATCTGCAAAAATGAGCCAGCCATTTAGCTTTGATTTCCTTTCTATCGATTTACACTAGGTACATTTAATTCTGCGTCTTGGGGATGGCTGGCCTGGTCATTCAATGGAGGCCTTGTATTGAGGACGCCATTAGGAGAGTGGAGTGGGAGGAGGTGCAGATTCCCGCTGGGAAGAGGCGTCCAGGACTAATTCTATTTTGAAATCATATTCATGCCAGAAGCTTAGCAGGGCACTGGCCAGTGCCATCATTGAGGACCGAGAGTGTCGTGGCCAGGGAGGGCGAGGCCACGGTCCTGTCCCCGATGGACTTGCAGCTCGGGGAGCAGAAGCTGCTCTCCGGGTGGCACCACCTCCAGGGCTCCTTCCCACGACCTCCCACCGGGTTCTCTGGCCCCAGCGCTGGACCTCCAGGCTTTGGTGACTTGTGTGATGGCTCATCCCACCCTGGGGGCCTGGGGAACCTGCCTCCTGGGATGACCCTGGATGCCCGCCCAGATGCTCCTTCACCAGGGCTGGCCTCACCTGGAGGCAGCCCAGCCCCTGGTGCCCACCCGCGTGTCACTCCTTCAGTCGACTTGGAAGCACCTCTCGGAGCTTCGGGGAGCGGGGCTGCCACCCTCAGGGCGGCCTCTGCTTGCTGGACGCATGGCCGCTGCTCACTGCTCTGCCGCAGGCCTGTCCACGTTCGCATCATTACCCTGGAACATTTTGAACCACCGCTGCCCGCTCACCTCCTCGTCCTGCCACGCGTGGCTGGAACACTCTCCTGCCTGCTCACGCCGTCCTGTTCTGCCCTCTCGCTTTTGTTCGGTCTCGTCCCCTGATTGACATCTGAAAGCAGTTGAGCTCTGTCTTCTGCAAACGGAATCCCCCAACTATAGAGGGTTCTGAGAGCCGGCGCGGTCCTCACTGCGCCCTGTGCCTGGAGTCCCCGGCTGTGCGGGGGAGTGGGCCCCAGAGGGAGGCAAGGAGTGTCTGAAGTGCCTCCTGGGGATCTGGGCTGGCCCCGCGGGGCTCGGAGCCCAGGGGCCCTGCCGGGGCTCCAAGGCGCCTTCTTAGACGAGCCACGTGTGTGGGGATGGGGGTCCTGGCGCTGCCCCTGTGGCACCGAGAGGACTCGTGCCCTGCGCAGCGCGGCTCTACCCTCGGCCCAGACTCGTCGCTCTCTTCTTCCCAAATGTGCCACCAGAAATGTCCTCTGCTTGGCCCGAGCATGGTGGCTGCTGTGACCAGCAAGTGGCATCATGCCTAACTGGAACCTGGGGATGAACGCAGAATGAACCTGGGGGCCGTGAGCTCCGACAACTTGCTGTCACCGAGCCCAGCATGGCGAGGGGCTCAACTGAAGCCGCCACAGCCTGCCGCCTTCAAACCGATGCTGGGTTCCAGGAAGTAAAGCAATGCTCCCGGCCGCCTCCGCTTCCATCTCAACATTCTGCAAAAGGCTGGTGGGTACTTCTGTACTTACACGCTCATGAAAAGAGGGGCTCCCTCCAGTGGGGATGCCACACGGGATGGATGAGCCACGGTCTCAGGTACAGCAGCAGCAGCAGGCTCGTCCCTTTGGCCACCAATTCCCCAAATGGGGAGCCGTGGCCTGAAGTGTGGCCCTCTGTGAGCCACAGTCTCTTCTAAGCCACGTGGCGCATGCTGTGTTCACAGAGCAGGGTCAGCCCTGGCAGGTGCACAGGGCTCCCCTGCAGGTTGTGAGGCAGGGTCCAGGCCTCCCTGGCCTCACCCCTGGCGTGGAGAGCCCCTCACTCACAGCAGCAGGGCCTCCCTGCTCCCCTGTGAGCAAGACTTGAGGCCCCAGTGTGCACCAGGCAGCAGCTGCCCGGCAGACAGAGCTCAGCTCCAGGAGACTTTTTGTGTCCTTGAACTGGATGCACAGTCGCATGTCTGAAGATGAACCTCGAACCTCAAGCAGCCGCAGGGCCCCTGGATGTGAGGGGCATCTGGAGAGGAACCTAAAGGAGCCTTCTCACCACGAGCGGCCCACCTCCAGTGCTGCTGCCGAGAGGCCAGCAGCTGGGGTCCAGCACAGGCCACTCCTCCCATCGAGAGGCTGTGGACCAAGGTGAGAGTTGGCGCTGCAGCCAAGAGCCTTTCTCCAGTCACCCTGGACCCCTCACGCAGCGCAGGCCTGGCTACGGCCACACTGCCGCTCCTCCTGCTGTTGGGCTGAGAGGAGTTCGTGGGAGGGTGGAGCGTTTGGCGTCTGTGGTTGCAAGCGCCTTGCTCCTTCCTGGCTGTGGCCACACAGATCCAGCACAGGAGTACCTCCATGAGGCTGTGAGGGAAGGTCCTGCTTTGCGCAGGGAGCAGGGCCCACAGCCTGTCTGCGAACGGGCAGAAGCACAACCCTGGGACAAATGCTTCTGTCTTTAGTCGAGAGACAGAGGCGGGGCAGACAGAACGCGAGCGAGGAGCGGCAGACAGACTGCAGTGTGGATGCTGAGCACCAGGCCTCTGGCCTTTCAGCCCGGCTCTGCTGAGCCTCAGGAGTCCTTCAGCCGCCTCAGGTGGAGCCCCTCACAGCATGGCAGGCAGACGCACGCAGCTCTCCGAAGCCAGGAGGCTCGGAGTGGTCCACTCGGTAGCACTAGAACGGTCTGTGACCAAGGCGTGGCGTAGGTAGAGGAGGAGGGAGGAAGTGCAGCGATGCTGGAGGCTCATCCGCTCGGGGAGGTGAGGCAAAGGCTCTCGCACCAGTCAGCAGAGCTGTCCTCCGAGCCCACGGCCACACACGGACGTGAACAGACACGCACAGACACACACGGTCCACACATGGCCACACACAGACACACACAGCCACACACACACACACACATACAACCACACACAGCCACATATGAACACGCATGGACATGTAGAGACACACATGACCATGCACACACACACACACGCACAGCCACACATGACCACACATGTCCACACACGGCCACACATGGCCACACACAACCACACAAGGCCACACACAGCCATGCACACACACAGAGCCATATAAAGTCACGCACAGCCATGCTGTCCACAACAACATGCAGTTGTCTATGACCACACGCAGCTGTCCACAAGCATACTCAACTGTACACGACCAACCCATTGTCCATGACCACACATAGCTATCCATGACCAACCCAGCTGTCCACGATCATGTGCAGCTGTCCACAAGCACACACAGCTGTTCACGACCATCCCAGCTGTCCACGACCATCCCAGCTGTCCATTACCACACGCAGCTGTCCACTACAACACGCAGCTGTCCATGTCCACACGCAGCTGTCCACAACCACATGCAGCTGTCCATGAGTACACGCAGCTGTCCATGAACACACACAGCTGTCCATGAGTACACACAGCTGTCCATGACCACACACAGCTGTCCACAGCCACATGCAGCTGTTCACAACCACATGCAGCTGTCCACAACCACATGTAGCTGTCCATGACCACATGCAGCTGTCCATGACCACATGCAGCTGTCCATGAGTACACACAGCTATCCACCACCATATGCAGCTGTCCATGAGTGCACGCAGCTGTCCATGAGTATACATAGCTGTCCACATCCACATGCAGCTGTCCACGGCCACATGCAGCTGTCCACGACCACACGCAGCTGTCCATGAGTACACACAGCTGACCATGACCATACATAGCTGTCCGTGAGAACACGCAGCTGTTCGTGAGCACATGCAGCTGTCCATGAGTATACATAGCTGTCCACATCAACATGCAGCTGTCCACGGCCACACGCAGCTGTCCATGAGTACACACAGCTGTCCATGACCACACATAGCTGCCCATGAGTACACACAGCTGTCCATGACCAAACACAGCTGTCCATGAGTACACGCAGCTATCCACCACCATATGCAGCTGTCCGTGAGCACATGCAGCTGTCCATGAGTATACATAGCTGTCCACCTCCACATGCAGCTGTCCAGGACCACACGCAGCTGTCCATGAGTACACGCAGCTATCCACCACCATATGCAGCTGTCCGTGAGCACATGCAGTTGTCCATGAGTATACATAGCTGTCCACACCCACATGCAGCTGTCCACAGCCACACGCAGCTGTCCATGACCACACGCAGCTGTCCATGAGCACACACAGCTGTCCATGACCACACATAGCTGTCCATGAGTACACACAGCTGTCCACGACCACATGCAGCTGTCCATGAGCACATGCAGCTGTCCATGAGTACACACAGCTGTCCACATGCACATGCAACTGTCCACAGCCACACACAGCTGTCCTTGAGCTCTTGTTGCCTCTGATCTGAACATGAGCGGAAGGGAGCTGCCCGAAGCCCCATGGACGGTGAGGTCTCACCTGGAGACGGGCTCACGGGGCGGCTTGAGGCAGTGCCTGTGACCCCAGCACAGGTGCTGGACAGGTCTCGAGAGCGCTCATCTGCGTGGGACACCGAGTTGCTCCTGCTCAGCTCGCTTGTGGCAGAAGGGGCAGGGCCTGCTGCTTGGCTGGCCATGCAGGCCCAGTCAGCCTGCCTGGCCTCCCGTGGGCATCTTCGCCCTCACCTGCCTTCATCACAGGTTGGCAGCCCTCAGGTGGCCCTGTGCCTGCCTGCGAGGTGTCCTCAGGTGCTGTCCCTGGGCGCAGTCTCCAGGAGCCCTATTCCGGGGTAGATGCTGGCGCGGGCTCACACTTGGCGTCCCCTGGACAGGCTATGTGAGTGGACTAGCTGCAGAAGTGGCTCTAGCGACGCTCTGGGCATGACTGCCCAGCCTGTGGCCACAGAGAGGAGCCACAGAGAAGGGCTCCACAGAGCAGGAACTTCCGGTTTTTAAAGGATGAGCAGGAAGCTGGATCTCTGTGTGAGATCCTGAGGTTTTTGGAGTACTAGGCAGGCCAGGTAAAACCAGGCAGTGGGTCTGCCGGGTCCATGGCCACCCTGTGGGCTGAGTGACGAAATTCAGAGTGTCCGTGGTGGTGTTGCATCTGTCCTCAGAGCTGCAGAAGGCCCACAGGGCCCCCACGGGGAGTGGCAGCCATGCGGGCGGGAGCTGGGGAGAGCCGGGACTGTCCCAGAGGAGGGCCTCTTGCGCCTGCTCCTGAAGCACCTGGTTTCTGCAGCCTCCGCTCCCGTGGAGCCAGAGCTGAGCCCAGGGCCAACACCAGAGGAGGTGAGGCCACATCTGCTGTCAGAAATGTCACCTGGTGATGTACCTGAAAGACGTAGGGCCCAGTGGAATGAAAGGACATGTCCAGCCCCAGCCGTGACAGAAAACCTGAGCTCAAAATGTTTTCGATGTTCTCCTTGACAGGCCAATGACAGATACATCTTATTTTCCAAATTCAATATTTTAAGGCAAATAATTCAGATTCTTTAGTGGTCATAATACATGAATTATAGAGTGGCCAGGTGCAGTGGCACATGCCTATAATCCCAGCGGCTTGGGAGG
The DNA here is from genome assembly GCF_902686455.1 of Sciurus vulgaris. Taxonomy (NCBI): domain Eukaryota; kingdom Metazoa; phylum Chordata; class Mammalia; order Rodentia; family Sciuridae; genus Sciurus; species Sciurus vulgaris. Next base: position 186,140,276 of record NC_136464.1, on the reverse strand, counting down.
CCAAGGCAGGAGGATTGTGAGGTCAAAGCCAGCCTCAGCAGCTCAGCAAGGCCCTAAGCAACTCAGTGAGACCCTGTCTTTAAATAAAATGCAATAAAGGCTGGGGATGTGGCTCAGTGGTTAAATGCCCCTAGATTCAATCCTCAGTACCCGCCCAAAATATAGAGGAGATCACCTTCTGATCTTCCCTTCCTGAAGGCCATTAGACTGAAGTTGGAATGGGAACGTGGGATACAGTGATCACTCAAGTCCCTTCACCTGGATGCTACGGGTTTGTGCCACAGTGGGTTTTCCTGTGGCGGGAGAAAACCGACCTCTGACCTGCCCACATAACACCTGCAGGCGTCAGATGTCCAAGGAGGAACCTGTGCTGTGCACCCGTGCTGAAAGAGGTGGCCTCAGAAACATCCACCTGATGTAAAAGCACGTTGTACAAAGCACCACGCAGAAGGTCCCGTGTTCTGTGGGGAGCGAGTGTGAAGTCTGATTCTGGCTCTCCGCTGTGTGGCGTCGGCGCTGCTGGCTGGTCCCATGCCATGGGGCAGTGGCCCTTGGTGCTGGCGGGCATTGCTACCCTTTGATAAGAAGGGAAGAATGCTTTCTCCTGGCAACACAGTTCACGGGGTGGCAGACCACCTTTCATTCTCCCTCTTGAATTTAAGATCTTCTCTTGATCAACATTGGTTTCTTGGTTATTTCTTCATCGACTTTCACGAAGACAGCAAACCACAGAATTCCTCACTACCTGGCCTTTGCCATCCCTGACCTCCTGCCTCTGTCAGAAAGGGCCAGGAAATGCTCAGGGTCTGTCTTGGCACCTTATTTTTATTTATAATTCCCCTTCATTATTGCAACAAGACACTGCAGGGCGTGCCTTTGTGGGGAACGTCGCCCTTTCCTGGTTGATGTCTCTGAACCATTAGCCACAGAGGGCCGCATGCACCCGTGTCCAGTAATCACCCAGAAAGGCAGTGCGTGCAGGGCCTGTGGCTTCTGTGTATTTGTGTGATCACTTTCAGGAGAAAAGGACTATTATGAAGATTACGTGCCTGGCAGGAAAGCTTAAAAAAATAACTACGAAATAATGTAATTGCTATGGGTTCTTTTGTCTTTAAAATGCAGAAAATATTAAGAAGTTTTTACTTTATCTTACTGCACAAGCTCTCTTAGGAGGTATTAAGGACTAACTTTGAAAAGGCGTTTGGCTGGTTGCATCCTAGAGGCCTGGGGCTAACTTCTTAGAAGGGTTAAGCCACATGTTCCGCATTGAATCACCAACGACGCTCAATTCATCAGGAGAGTCTATGGAGTTACAGCATGTCTGTGATTCACAGCCTGCGGACTGGCAAAGCTTCATGCTAACATGTGCCTCATTTACCAAGGTTATCTCTAGCTCCATTCATCTCCCCCAACAATGTGCCTCCGATTCCGAGCTTCCCGGCTGAGGTGCGGTGGTGTCATATTTAGTGCTATCAATCACAGGGAATTGCCTCCAGCTCCCTGCTCCGTGTTCAGTGGCTTCCCTGCAGCCCTCCCTGCTGGACTCCAGGGCCACATAGCCAGCAGAGGGCGACCTCCTCCAGCCTCCCAGAAGGGGTCTGTCCAGCGTAGCCTGGAGACCTGACCCTCCGAGGCCTCTGTGTGAGTCAGGGGCTTGGGAGCCAGAGCCAGAGCCAGAGCTGCCCTGAACGGCAGGTGTCCTTGCTGTGAGAAGGGCCTGGGGAAGCAGGAGTCTGGCCTTCAGTGCAGAAGCTTTGCCCTGGACCTCTCCACTGCCCACAAAGGCCTCTGCTGGGCATGTGTGGTCTAGGCTCCACACCAGGATCATTCTCCCTGGAAGAAGGTCTCACCAGACACTCGACCACCTGGGGGGTTCCTGCTGAGAGTAACCACCATTCTTCATGGGAACCACAGGACAAATATGGCAGCCCTGTTGTTGACAAGTGAACAGTGTGAGACGGCCACCTGAAGGTGAGTGTCCAGGAAGACACAGACCCACCATGTGACGGATGGAAGGGGGTGGACTCAGGCGCCTCCAGCATGACTGACAGCTGCTGGTTCTGGCTGTGCTGAATTCTCCAAGCTTTACTGCAGGGACTGGGGATCCTGAGCAGGGGGTGTGGGGTTGTAGCATTGCATCATCCAAAGGATGGATTTTAAAATACCGGTGCAAGCTTTTGAGTGACGTGGGGTCAGTTCAATAAGCAAGCAGATGATTCTGGCACCATCTAAAGTTACTGGGGAGATGGCTATTTGATTGAATGGACGACATGATTTTATGACCACCTATTACCTTTTGTGCAGGAGTCCAGCCATGATAGTCAGGAAGATGAAGGTCCTGAGAAAAGGCTTCGAGCACAGGGAGAAGACAGGCTGCCACCAGAATTGTGACCGACCCCACGTGGCCTGCAGGTGACTCCAACGTGGTCCACGTAGACCTGTTCCCCACGAGGGCCCTTGTCTTGTCTACAGCTGCCAATTTCTTTGGTCAGAATGTTCAGTCTTTCTGTATCATTTTCTCAGATCCTCACTGCTAGTTTTAAGAGCTGAAGCCCCAGGTGTTTGTCAGGGGCAGGGAGGGGACAGGAGATGTTCAATGGGAACAGAGCTCCTGCTTTGCAAGACGCCAAGCCCTGGAGAGCTCCCTCACGGCAAAGGGAACATTCCTAACACTCCTGTGCTGGCACTTAAAATGCTCCAAATGGTGAGCTTTGTGTTGGTGCTTTTTTTTTTTTTTTTTTTAACCACAATTAGAGAGAAATCCTGAATCTTAGATTGTCAACTCACAGGATGTTTTGTGATATCTTTACAGCTCTTTCCAGAAAGCGAGGGCACCTGCCTGTCTCAGTGGCACTCGAGACAGGGACTTGGAGCTGTACTCTGGCTCCCCAGGGCCCAGTGTTGTTCCCAGGGGCAAAGGGTCCTTTGGTGGAGCCCACGGCAGGAGAGGCGAGGGCTAGGCACTGGACAACTGACAGGGGCTCTTACATCTGTCTCTTTGCTGTGGAGATAGAAGGATTCAAGGCAGGTGCCCTCCAGCGTCCGTGCCAGGGCAGGCGCTCTCCTGGTTGTGCCGCACGGGCTCTTCAGCAGGAGCAGGGCACTGAGGCCTGGCTATGGGAATAGCCCTCCTGGGCCTGGTCCCTTGGTGCTCCTTAGGCAAGCTGGGTCCTCTCTGAGTGGCCGTGAGACACCACGGCAGTCCCTTCCAGGCCTGTTTCCTCCTGGCGGACAGCCTACAGCCGCTTGCTCTGGGCACCTTGTCTCCAAGGGCAGCGGTGTTAGCAGGGTCTGCAGCTCAGCCCTGGAGAACAACGCCGTTTCCTCTGCCAGAATCCCTGAGGCGCAGAGCGGGTGTCCCTGGGGCTCTCCCGCAGGACACTGAGGGTGGTTTCTTGTCCGCGCCTTCATCTGCGAGGCGTAGCAGAGGGGATGGGTGGGAGGGTCAGTCTGAGGCCCAGTGGGGACCCTGCCATTGCAGGCAGAGGTGTGTGCATGCCTCGCGCTGGCTCCTGGTCTGAGTCTGAGCACTTAAAGAAAAGGGGAAAAGGAGACAGGAGCGCTCTGCAGGAAGCCCCAGGCCAGAGCGCTCTGTTGCTTCTGTTGGCCAGCTAGAGAGACTCTCGTCAAGCGAGTAAAGTCAGAACGCCCGCTCGGCAAGCAGGGACCTCTGAACCCCTGGGAGCCATTCTTCAGGAGGTTTCCACTCCTGACCCACGTGCCAGTCAAGGGCTCCTCCCAGGGAGCAGGAGCTTGTCTCCTGGGGCGGATGGACAGACAGCACAGGTGTAAGCACGGGGCAGGTCACCACCCAGGGGTGGTGACAGCAGAGAGCCCAACAGTACTGGGCACTGTCTGACTGGCAGATGTGATGCCCGCAAGCACCATCTTTTGGACACATTTGAAAGCAGTCTTGTTAGTTCCCTTACATGCCTTAATCGTGATTTTCACAACAATCCTGCAAAGGGATTTTGCCAGTGAGCATAGGACTGGGCTGCAGAGGTGTGAGGTCCTGCCGAGGTCCACAGCTCTCCATGGCAGGAACTGTTGCCCCACGGGGGTCCTGAGACTGGGCACAGCACAGCTCCTGGGTGCTCTTCACTGCAGTTCTCTGTGGCCATCTCTGCCTGGTCCAGGGACACCTGCAGGTCCGAGGGATGTCTCTCCTCTTGGTTCCTCTTCCCACGGCATCGGTGGCAGCTCCGAGGCCCCAGATGTCACGCACGGGGTCATGGATCTTCAGCATTTAGTGCCTGACCCTGTGACCTCTATGCAGCAGACTTAGGATACTGACTAGTAAAACTGGGAAATCTAAAAATTCCTTATGTATTCAAGCAACAATAAACCCATTATCTGTAGACCTAAATGACACATTTTTATTAAAAATAATATTTTTCCAAACAAAAAAAATTAGTCTATACCTTCACTGATCCCTTTTGCCTGGCTTCATGGAAGTTAGCCAGATTCTCTTCTCTTTCAGGTTGAAGCATATGAAGTAGGTGAAGATTATTCCGCTTTATTCAGATGCACAATTGGAAAAAGGAAGAATATTTGCATGGCCTTTACCAAAATGTTACAAATGCTTACTTCTTTCAAGTTAGTTCAGTGCAGAATCTGAACCTGTATGGATGAACATCTCACACTATGATATAATAAAACCAATCTCTCTGTCTTGGACTTTGGATCTTTTGCCCACGTGCTGAGTTATGTGGGTCTTCTAAATGTCGAAGCACTTCATTATGCTGTATCAAAAAAAAATCACACTTACTAATATCACTCGGACCTTGTCAGAAAAGCCCTCGGGTGTTAAGCATCTGTCAAGCCCAGGGTGGCAGAGCTAACTTTGGAATTTTTTCTAAAAGTTCTGATTTTAATACTGACAACAAGTATCGGCAACTGTCTTCCTGAAATGACACTCACACCGTCCTTTATGAGAAAATGTCTGCTGCGTGGCTGGGCCTGAAGCTGGTTTATCTGCTGGGCGTCTTTCACGGAAATAGGCCATTGGTGGGAAGTGGCCAGTTTAGCTAGCAACTCACTCCCACTGGGACTTCCCCCTGAGGCCCCTCTCACCTGGGTTGTCAGCAGAAGTGTGCACCCTCACTTCTGAGTCATCAAGAGTGGTGCAGAAAAGCCTTGACTAGGGAACAGCTGCACATTACTGGGCCCAGTGCACAGCGACGATGTGGAACCCAGGGTCCAAGTATGACTCAGAACTTCAAGATGGTGCCAGCAGCACTTTGGCCGAGGCAGGCCCTCTGAGTCTGATGGCCCAGGCCTCATAGAAGCTGCCCTGCCAGTGCTCACAGACCAGGCTTAGCACCTCAATGCTTCATGTTCTGAAATGGAGCTGGCATGCTTTTCTGCTCTGTGACCAGGCTGTGACTCACAAAGTGACAACTGTCACAGGTGGGTGCTGGTGTTGCTAAGGCACTAGCAATGACACTATCTACTCCCCACCAGTGGCCATGCAGCAAAGAAGGCAGGGAAAGTGTTTTGACCTTGCTAACCCCCCAGCCAGTGCTGGGGACTCCAGGAGACCAGTGGCCATACTGCTGGTATGGAGGTCAGCTGTTTACAGGGCAGAGATGCTGGAAAGGAAGTGTGGTGCAATCACGGGGCGTGGACAAGCAGGACACAGACCGGTGAGGGAGATCACGGGGCGTGGACAAGCAGGAGACACAGGCCGGTGAGGGAGAGGGAGAGGAGCTGGAGGACTAGAGAGGAGCCAGAAGCTTCGAGTAAAGATGACGATAAAGGCCTAGAAGAAAATTCAGGATCCCAGATGGCAGGGGTGGGGGAGTGAGCAAAGGTCAGCCTGTGGGACACCCCAGCTGGCTGGCTTTGCGGGCTGACTTTCAGGGCTTCACAGAATAACAGCAGAAGACCCACATCCTCCAGGGTTGGCCTGGGTCGGGGGCACAGGCGTGGCAGGCTGATCCAGGACTGGGCACAGGCCTGGCAGGCTGCTCCAGGACCGGGCACAGGCCTGCTCTCCTGCTCCTGGCCCCACTTACATCCGTCTCCTTTGCAGCCTGCCTGGCAGTCAGTCACACGCACCCCTATTCTAGCTCTGTTTAACATTTCTCAGAGCAGTTTTTACATCCCAAGCAGTTGAAACTCGCAGCAAGGATGTGCGTCTAAACTTAGACCATCTCATCCTAAATGGCAGGGGAGCGAGGCGTGCCTGTGACTCTGCAGAACGTGTGAGCGAGCCTCAGAAGAGCCTGCCAGGAGGAGTGTAGACCCGGAAGCTTCCGGGCGCTGCCCTGAGGGAGCCGGGCCCTCTCACAACCCTTTCAGGTCATGATCACAGTCCTCCTTCAGCCCACCATGCAAAGAAAGCGTCCCCCCAGGAACGATGGCGGGACCACCCCCCTGCAGAATGAAAGGCTGGGCCCTGGAGACACGCTCAGAGGCCTTTTGAAATGCCTTTCCTTCATGCTCGAGCGGGGAGAAGACTCGTTAACCCAAAGAAGATAAAAATCCCACCAAGGCCGGACGACAAAGGCCGCCGTGCTGCTGACTCTCCCTGAGCTGGGGTCTAATTACCGGGCAGCCTGGGCGCGGCTGCAGCCCAGGGCTGCCAGCTCTGCAGTGAGCACGGTTCCTTAATTGTGGTGAACAGGCTGCTCTGGCGCTTCTCTGGCAGCCTCCTGGCCGGCACCTGTGCTCTCAGACCTGGGGCCCGGTTGTCCCTGCAGATGTAAGGCTCTTTTGTTGATTTCCTATTAGTGGCACTTAATAGGCAGGGGCCGGGACAGCTTTGCTAAGCACCCGGCCATGGACCGCAAACATTGTTCCCTCTGTGGGCAAAGGGTCAAATGGTTTCTCTGCCTCTAAAGCTGAGCCAGATAATTGCTGATGATTAGCAATTTTAATTATCAGATGCGAGTGGGGCCTCCCTCCCCCGCGATTGGGCAGGTTCTTGATAATCACATAGTTGCGGCCAGGGAGTATATTTTACCAATATGCTCTGGGTCTTTTAAAATTAATTAGGTTAAAGCAGCTAAAACCGTCAGATATGGCCTGCGGTATGATGAGCCAGAGAGACCAGGTTTTCAATAAAACTTGCCCTACAGATGAGTCTTGAATGCAGCTCCTTAAAGCAGCCACTAATCCCTTGCAAGCACCATGCGGCTCTCCGGCTAGAGGAGGCAGTGACCATAGCAGTTCATCCCTGCTGCCTCCGTCTCACTGAAACGCAGCCTGTGGGACGCCCCAGCTGGCTGGCTTTGTGGGCTGACTTTCAGGGCTTCACAGAATCACAGCAGAAGACCCACGTCCTCTAGGGTCTGCCTGGGGTGGGGGGCACAGGCGTGGCAGGCTGCTCCAGGACCAGGGCACAGGCGTGGCAGCCTGCTCCAGGACCAGGGCTCAAGCGTGGCAGGCTGCTCCAGGACCAGGGCTCAGGCGTGGCAGGCTGCTCCAGGACCAGGGCTCAGGCGTGGCAGCCTGCTCCAGGCTCTCCTTCCAAATTATCCTTATCAATTCCTGACTTACACAGTGTTTCCTTGAAGGTGGTGTCTCTGGGCCTTGAAGTCTGCTGAGGACCTCACAGAGCACCTGAGTAAGAAGATGACCACAGGTGTCCTGTCCTGAGGTGACACCTCCCTGGGTTGCCCTGGTGCTCGCCCACCCAGGCTGAAGTTGAGCAGGACACACACAGGACTGGTGTTGCCTTCTCTTGCTGAACGTGGTGAGGGAGGCTGGGAGGCGGAAGTCAAGGAGCTGAGAACGTGGCCTTGAGGCGGCCCTGGAAGAGGAGCTGGGAAGCCAAGCACGCTCGGCGTGGACGTCAGAATGGGCTCAGAACAGAGAGCCCACTCTAGGGCCTCGGAGGGCAGGCCATCTTCCTGTCCAGGCCCCTGGGGCTGAGGGGGCCCTTGGAGAGCCTTCTGGCACAAGGGCCAAGGGAGCCTCTGACCAAGGGCACCCCTCACTTGGAGTGAAGGTGAACAGCAGCCAGGAGCTGGGGTTCTGGGTAGGAGGTGGGTCAAGGGAGGCCCAGGTGGGCCCATTGTTCCTGTTCTTACACTGCCTGGGGACGGGCACAGGCCTCCGGTAGCCTGGCAAGCCCCCTTGAGTCCAGGTTTGAAGTCCTCCGCCCACGGGGGAGGTGGAGAGCATCAGGTAAGAGGGAGGTGTCCGCTCCGACACGCCTGCTGCCCCCTGATCTGTTTCTGGAGATACATTTTTAGGGACAATTAACTGCATACCTTCTCCCTCCACAGAGGCAGCTGCAGTAGTTTTTCTGGTCCCGGCCCTGATCTGCTGGTGGAGAGAGCCCCAGGGCCCTAGGGTAGCTGAGCCCACCAGCAGACCGTCTCTGAGCCTGCGCCCTGGACTAGGCTGAGAGTGGGGAGCCGCTCTGAGGCTCTGGGAGAGGGCAGCTTGCTCTGCTTTAGGCGCCTTGGCTTTGAGGCTGTGCTGCCAGAGAGGACAAGTTGGCTGCTCTCCCCTGAGCAGGGCGGGTCACCGTTAAACAAGTCCACCCAAGTCCACAGGAAATGGCTCTTCCCCATCTTATGCTCTAAAACCACCGTGCAAAGACGGCAGAGACCGTGGCGAGGACTCCATGCTGGGCTGCTGCAGCAGGCGTTGGCAGGCTGTGCTGGACTGCGTGAACCAGGCGTGAGCAGCAAGGAGGTGCCTGAGGCTTGCGGGCACTCTTGAGGACCTCGGCTACCGATGCAGAGGCAGGGCTGTAGTGGTCCCAGGGAGGTCCTGCTGGGCCCAGCAGCACAGCGGACTTCCATGCTGGGGCCCCAGCTGGCAGCTGGGGAGCCAGTTGTGGGACAGGGAAGGGGCTTGGCCCTGTAAGCGAGGACGTCACCGATCCAGAGGGGTGCCAGAAGCCTGTCTCTCAACCCTGGGGTCTGGCTTGGGGAGATGCACTTGGTCACAGCACACGCCGAGCAGCACGGTTTGCCAGTGTCCTCACTGCACGTTCCAACTGTTTGCTTGGAACTCAATGCAGGCTTAGAAAATGTCGTAAAAGTAGTGCCTTCCCCAACCCTGCTCCCTTGAAGGTTAGTGCCGACTCTGATGACCAAGCTGCCCTTACAGGGGACGTGCCGTGGCCGCTCTGTCCTTACAGAAGAAGATGCCCGCGGTGTGGGATGGTATGTCCCTCCTCGTGAGTCCACAAGACGTCCATGCTGCCCGTTCCCCAGCAGTGCCCCTTTTCTGGTCCAAGATTCAGTCCTTGGAGCAGCATGGAATCGCTGTACCTCCTCAGTCGCTTCTGACCTTGGAGACTTCACCAGTGTGCTCCTGCCTTATGACCTTGATGGCTTTGAAGGGCACTGCCTGTATTTTACGGGATGCCTCTCAGTTGGGATTGGTCTGACGATCCTCTTGAAGAGTTAGGACCATGCAGTTTGGCAGGAAGCCTCAGAAGCGGTGCTGATGTGACGTTGCTCAGGGGGACCTGTTGGCACACACACCATCTGGGCCTCTCGCTCCCTCAGTCCAGGTGATGGGAGCAGTGACCGCCAGTGAGGGCAGTATCCACCCGGTCTTCCCCCATCAGCTTGTGGTCTTCCCCTTTGTAATTATTAAGTGTCTCGTGGGAAGATATTTTGGGACTGTGCGAATAGCCCGTTCTTGTTATATTTTCGCCTACTGATTTTAACATCCGTTGATAATTCTGCCTTCAGCAATAACTATTGTGGTGCTTGCAAATGATGACTTTCTATTTCTATCTTTCCTCCTACATTTATTAATTGGAATTCTACTTTAAGAAACAGCTTTCCCCTCTCTGTTAATCTCTTCAATTTGCTAGTGTGCTCCGAGGTGCTTGCTCAGCCCAGGGGACGGCCCGGTGCCCCTCCTATGGCTGCGGGTCCAGTGGGTCAGGCTGGGCTGCTGGCACTCCTCCGGGTCCAGGCCTCATTTAAGGCCACTCACCATGGAAGTCCACTTTTCTGAGCCAGGTCAGTCTGCCTTTGCTAGTGTTGGGATCTCATAGCTCTTCTCTCAAACTGGACATGTGTCCAGCTGAAGGAGGTCATCACTAGAGGCTGCAGATGGCCACATCCTCATCTGCTGGTTGATTTGGACGTAACCAGTCCCCTCCACTCAGCAGTCACTGAAGCCCTGAAAAATCCCCCCAAGCACTGTCCCTAGAGCACTGAGCCCTGAGTCATGGCCTCCTCTTTTCCATCTGCCTCCCTGGCCCCAACTCCTACACAGGCCCCACCTGGCTATTGCCCACCTGGGGTCCTGTGTAGCTGGCCAGCACAGCCTGAGGTGGGCTGCAAGGTGGTCCCGAGAAGATGCAGTGAGAGCATTCTGAGAGGTCACGGCTCTGAGGGGATCTGCATTTCATTCACTCATTCATTTATATATTTTTAACGTTTGTGTTTTAAAGCGTGTGTAGGTTCATTTGCATTCTTTAAAAAATTTGTTCTTTTCAGCTGTAATGAGAATGGAGTGCATTTTGATGTATTATGCACACGTGGAGTGGACGCCCACTCTTGGGGTGGTACCGCTGTGGAGTCTCACTGGTCGTGTCTCCACATGTGAACACAGGAGAGTGACGTCCACTTCATTCCACTGTCTTTCCCGTGCCCATCCCCCTCCCCTGTCGCTCCCCTTTGTCTGATCCAATGAACTTCTCTTCTCCCCGCCCCACCCCTTAGTGTGCATTAGCATCTGCAAATCAGAGAAAACATTCAGCCTTTGGTTTTTGGATTGGCTTATTTCACTTAGCATGATAGTCCCCAGTTCGTCCATTTACACACGAATGCCATGATTTCATTGTCTTTATAGCTGAGTAATAGTCCATTGTGTACCACATCTTCTTTACCCACTCATCTGTTGAAGGGCACCTAGGTTGGTTCCATAGCTTAGCCATCGTGAACTATCGTGAATTGAGCTGCTGTGAACAGTGATGCAGCTGCATCACTGTAGTACGCTGATTTTAATTCCTTTGGGTATAAACCGAGGAGCGGGATAGCTGGGTCAAATGGCGGTTCCACTCCAGGTTTCCTGAGGCATCTCCATACTGCTTTCCAGAGTGGCTGCACCAATCTGCAGTCCCACCAGCAGTGTGTGACTGCACCTTTCCCCACGTCCTTGCCAACATCCATTGCTGCTTGTATTCTCGATCATTGCCATTCTCACTGGAGTGAGATGGACGCTCAATGTAGTTTTAATTTGCATTTCTCTAATTGCTAGAGATGTTGAACATTCTTCATATATTTGTCAACTGATCATATTTCTTCTTCTGTGAAGTGTCTGTTAAGTTTCTTTTCCCATTTATTGATTGGGTTATTTGCTTTTTTGGTGTTAAGTGTTTTGAATTCTTTTTGTATCCTGGAGATGAATGCTCTATCTGAGGTGCATGTGGTAGAGATTTTCTCCCGTTCTTTAGGCTCTCTCTTCACATTCTTGTTTCCTTTGCGGTGAAGAGGCTCTTTATTTTAATACTATCCATTTATTGATTCTTGATTCTACTTCCTGAGCTTTAGGAGTCTTGTTGAGGAACTCAGGTCCTAAGTCAACGTGATGGAGATTCAGGCCTACTTCTTCTTCTAGTAGGCGCAGAGTCTCTGGTTAATTCCTAGGTCCTTGATCCATTTTGAGTTGAGTTTCATGTAGGGTGAGAGATAGAGGTTTCATTTATTTTGTTACATATGGATTTCCAGTTTTCCCAGCACCATTTGTTGAAGAGACTGTCTTTTCTCCCATGTATGTTTATGGCACCTTTGTCTAGTATGAGGTGACTATTTATGTGGGTTTGTCTCTGTGTCTTCTGTACTATTGGTCTTCATGTCTGTTTTGGTGCCAATACCATGCTGCTTTTGTTACTATGGCTCTGTAGTATAATTTAAGGTCTGGTATTGTGATGCCTCCTGCTTCACTTTTTTGACTAAGGATTGCTTTGGCTATTCTGGCCCTTTTATTTTACTGAATGAATTACATGACTTCTTTTTCTATTTCTATGAAGAACAGCATTTGACATTTAATAGGAATTGCATTAAATCTGTATAGGACTTTTGGTAGTATGACAGTTTTGACAATGTTAATTTCGCCTCTCCAAGAACATGGGAGATCTTTCCATCTTCTTTAATTTCTTTCTTTCGTGTTCTGTAGTTTTCATTGTAGAGATCTTTCACCCAGTTTGTTAGATTGATTCCCAAACATTTTCTGAGACTGTTGTGAATGGGATAGTTTTTCTAATTTCATCACTGATGTATAGGTGTTATTATGGGTGTTAATTTTATATCCTGCTACCTTGCTGATTTCATTTTTGAGTTCTATAAGTTTTCTGGTGAAGTTTTTTGGGTCTTATAAATAGGGAATTATGTCATCAACAAATAGGGACAGTTTGAATTCTTTTCCTATTCGTATCCCTTTAATTTCTGTCTTCTGCCTAATTGCTCGAGTTAGAGTTTTCAAGGACTATGTTGAGTAGAAGTGGTGGAAAAGGGCAATCTTGTCTTGTTCGAAGTTTTTATAGGGAATGTTTTAAATTTTTCTCCATTTTTAATGATGTTGGCCTTAGTTTTGGCATATGTAGCTTTCACAATGTTCCTGCTATTCCTAGTTTTTCTAGTGTTTTGAACACGACTGGGGGTGCATTTTGTCAAATGCTTTTTCAGCATCTGTTGAGATAATCACGTGATTCTTGTTTTTAATTCTGTTGACGTGATGGATTATGTTTATTGATTTCTGTGTGTTGAACCAACTTTGCATTCCATGGATGAACCCCACTTAATGGTGGTGCACTATCATTTTAATATGTTTTGTATGTGATTTGTCAGAATTTTATTAAGAATTTTTACATCTATGTTCATAGGGATATTGGTCTGAAGTTTTCTTTCCTTGGTGTGTCTTTGGTTTTGCTATCAGGGTGATACTAGCTTCATAGAACGAGTTCAGAAGGGTTTCCTTCTCTTCTATGACATGGAATACTTTGAGTAGGATTGGCATTGGTTCTTCTCTGAAGGTCTGGTAGAACTTGACTGAGAATCCATATGGTCCTGGGCTTCTCTTTGTTAGCAGGCTTTTGACGGTGACTTCAATTTCATTGCTTGAAATTGATCTGTTTAAATTTTCCATATCTTCTGTATTCAACTGGGGTAGGTCATATGTCTGGAAATTTGTTGATGTCTTCAAGCTTTTCTATTTTATTAGAGTATTAATTTTCAAAATAGTTCTGATTATAGTCTATATTTCAGTAGAGTCTGTTGTTATATTTCCTTTTTCATCATGAATTTTACTAATTTGAGGTTTCTCTGTCTTTCTTTGGGTTAACTTGGTTAAGTTTTTAACAATTTTATTTATTTTTTCAAAGAACCAACTTTATGTTTTGTTGATAATTTTGAATTTTTTGTTCCAATTTCATTGATTTCAGTTCTGATTTTAATTATTCCCCATCTTCTCCTGCTTTTGGTATTGACTTATTCTTTTTCTAGGACTTTGAGATGTAATGTTAGGTGATTTAGGTGACTTTCTATGCTTTTAATGAATAAGTTCAATGCAATGAAATTTCCTCTTAGCACTACCTTCATAATGTCCCAAAGATTTTGATATGTTGTATTGCTATTCTCATTTACCTCTAAGTATTTTTAAATTTCAATCCTGATTTCTTCTGCTATTCATTGGTCATTCAATAGTGTATTATGTAGTCTCCAGGTGTTACAGTAACTTCTATTTTTTATTTTATCAATGATTTCTAATTTCATTCCATTATGATTTGATGGAATGCAAGATATTATCTTTTTTTTTTTTTTAATTTGCTAAGTGTTGCTCTGTGGTCCAAGATATGGTCTATTTAAGGATCCACATGCTGCTGAGAAGAAAGTGTATTCAGTCATGGATGAATGAAATATTGCAGATGTGTGTTGTCTAAATTATTAATTGTATTTTCTAGTTCTATAGCTTCTTTATTTAGATTTTGTTTGGAGAATATATCCAGCGGTGAGTGAAGTGTGTTAAAGTCACCCAGTATCTTTCTGTTGTGGTCTGTTTGATTCTTGAAGTTGATTCTTGAAGTTAAGAAGGGTTTGTTTGATGTACGTAGATGTTCCATTGTTTGGAGGTTATATATTTACAATCATTACATCTTACCACTGTATCATTTCCTTCAGTAGAATGAAATGTTCTTCTTTGTCCCTTCTGATTAACTTTGGCTTGAAGTCCACTTTATCTGATATGGAAACCTCTCCTTGTTTACATGATCCATGTGAGTGGTATTTTTTTCCCCAACTTTTCACCTTCAGCCTGTGGATGTCTTTGCCTATGAGGTGAGTCTCTTGGAGACAGCATATTGTTGGGTCTAGTTTTTCAATCCAGTCTGCCAGTCTGTGTCTTTTGACTGATGAGTTTAGGCCACGTACATTCAATGCTATTATTGAGAAATGATTTTTATTCCCTGTCATTTTGATTTCTGTTTTTTAATTTGAATTAGTTTCCCACGGATTCACTGTTCTTCTAGTGTACTTCTCCCCTTGCTGGTTTCCACTTTTAATATTAATTTCTTCTTCATAAAATATTTTATTGAGTATGTTTTATAGTTCAGGCTTTCTAGTTGTGAATTCTTTTAATTTTTGTTTATCATAGAAGGTTTTTATCTCATCATCAATTCTGAAGCTTAATTTTGCTGGATATATATATATTTATATACATTTTTATATATATATATATATTTTTTTGTTTTGTTTTTGTTTTTGTTTTTTGGTTGGCATCCATTTTCTTTCAGATCTTGGTATATATCATTCCAACACGTCCTAGGTTTGAGGGTCTGGGTTGAGAAATCAGCTGAGATCTGGATTGTTTTCTCTCTAAATGTGAACCATCATTTTTCTATGGCAGCTTTAAAAATTCTATCCTTATCCTGTATGTTAGGCATTTTCATAATAATGTGCCGTGTGTGTGTCTGTTGTAGTTTTGTATATTTGGGATCCTGTAAGCCTCCTGTATTTGATTTTCCATTTCATTCTTTGGGTTTGGGAAATTTTCTGTTACTATTTCATTGAAAAGATTGTGCATTTCTTTGGTTCGTATCTCTGAGCCTTCATCTATTTCAATAAGTCTTAAATTTGGTCTTTCAGGGTATCCCATATTTCTTGGGAGTTCTGTCTATGGTCTTTTAACATCATTTCTCCATAATCAACTTTATTTTCAAGATTATGTATTTTGTCTTAATTGCATGAAACTCTGTTTTCCAAGTGGTCTCGTTCATTGGTGATGCTTTCTATTAAATTTTTAATTTGATTTATTGATTTCTACATTTTGAGGATTTCTGCTTGATTTCCCCCCACCAGAATCTCTATTTCTTTATGGAAGTCATATTTCAAGTCCCATATTTCCTCACTGATTTCACTCCTACATCATCCTTTACCTCATAGATCAGTTAAACGATGTACATTCTAAAATCCATCTCTGACTTTTCTTCCAGGTTGGTATTGATGGATTCTGTTATTGGAATATCTTGCTTTGTTTGGGATGATTTTTTACCTTGCTTTTTCATGTTGTTTGTGTGCCTATCCATCTAACAGTAGGAATCTGAGGCAGTAGAGTTTCTACCCTGTTGATTTATAGTGTCCCTGAAGGTTTCCAGTACCTCAACATTTAGGGGGATACAAATAATAACAACAACCAATGCAAACAATATACAGCATTAAATCAAATAGTTCCTGCCATGGTGTCTACAATATTAATTGTCACAATAAACAAAAATGATTGATTAGGTATTGCCTATAATAAAAACAGTAAGTTTGCAAATGAAAATCAAGGGAAACAGATAAGTGAGAGAAAAAAATATATATATATAAAGTAAAAAAATTTAAAAATAAAATAAAAGAATACAAAATAAAACTGAAATATACTATTCAAATATCCTAGTCTTCAAAATACTGATCCATGAAAAATAACTGTTTCCCTTAATTCTCTTTCTTTTCTTCTGTGAAAAGCCAATCTCTGTTGCTTTCTTTCATGCCTCCTTCAAGTTTTTACTTATATCTTCTCTCCTCCTCCCTCATAATCATCACATCCTATATCACATCTGTTCTCTCCCTGTCCACCATTCAAAATTATAAATCTTTTGCAAATTTATTGTTGTTACTGTAGGTAAAAGCTTCTTTTTGGGGGGCTTCATTCACATGATATATCAATTTTCATCATTGTGCTTTCAGCCTATGGTTGTCTTTACTTGTAAGGTATATCTCTTGCAAGAAACACATACTTGGGTCTTATTTTTTAATCCATTTTGCCAGCCTTTGTCTTTTAATTGGATACTTGGGATTGTTTATATTTATTGTTATTATAAAGAGATGTTTGCTAATTCCTGGCATTTTAATTTATTTATCATGTTTAACTTGGTCCTATTTCTCATTTGCTTACATACTCTTCAAATGAGATTTGTTCTTTTGTGAACTCCAAAGTTTGTTTTAAATATCTTCTATGTTCATTATTTCTTTAAGTAAGTTATGTAGTGCCAGTTTAGTAGTCATGAATTCTTTTAGTTTCTGCTTATCTTGGAAGGTTTTTATTTCATCATCAATTTGAATAATGACTTCGCTGGATATAGCAGTCTTGATTGACCATTACATGTTCTCAGAACCTGGAACACATTGTTCCAAGTCCTATTGGCCTTTGAAGTTTGCGGCATGAGAAATCAAAAGTGATTTTGATTGGCTTGTCTCTAAATGTGACCTTGTATTTTTCTCTTGAGGTGTTTAAAATTCTGTCCTTGTTCTGTATGTTAGGCATTTTAGTTGTTTTCTGGAGAGATTCCTTTCTGATTTTATTTATTTGGGGTTTTAAATGTGTCCTGTATTTGGATGTCCACCTCATTTTCAGGATTTGAAAAATTTTGTTCCATTATTTCCATGCAGAGTTTATCCATTCCATTAGCTCACCTATCACTGCCCTCCTAAATTCCAGTGATCCTTAAATCTGATCTCTTCATGCAGTCCCAGAGTTCTTACATATTCTGATCATAGTTATTTGTTTTTTTCTTTAATAACTTCTAAATGCTCAAAGTTGGTCACTTTGTCTTCTAGCTCTGAGATTTGCTCTTCAGCATGGTTTATTCTATTAAAGGGACTTTCAGCTTAACATTTTATTTGATTATTGTGTTTTTATTTCCAAGACTTATGTTTGGTTCTATTTCAATATTTCTATCCCCTTATTGAATTTCTCATTCATATTCTGTACTGACTTCCTTAAAGCATTCAGTTTTCTTTCCATGTTCTTTTGGAATTCATTGATCACTTTTGTAATGATTCTTTTAAATTCCTTAGTCAATATTTCATCCACTTTAATATTTTGGGTGTCATTTGCTGGTGAATTATGAACTTTAGGAGGTGTTGTATTAGCTTGCTTTTTCATATTTCTTGAAATAGACCATATTTTAGGCAACTCTTAGCAAGTAAAACAATATTGATATAATTCCTTGCATCTTCTCAGATCATCATGAAATAAAATTAGAAGACAAAACAACCAAAGCCTACAGAAACTATATAGATCCATGGAGATTGAATAATACTCTTTTTAAAAATTCTTTTTTCAAAAGTTTTTAAGTTTTAATTTTTAATTTGTTCTAATTAGTTGTACATGTCAGTAGTACCCAAATGGAGCACAATTTCTCATTCCTTTGATTGAACTTGGTGTATAGTCACACTGGTAGTGTACATACTCTTTTGAACAATTAATGAGTGATATAATAAATCATGGGAGAAATTAAAAATTCTTGGACTGAAATGAAAATAGTGATATAACAAACAGAACCTCTGGAACACTATGAAGGCAGGTCTCAGAGGAAAGTTTATAGCTCCAAGTGCCTACATAAGAAAATCAGAAAGAACCATATAAACAACCTAATGATACAGCTTCAGATTCTTGAAAAAGAACAAATCAATTCCAAAACCAGGAGAAGGAAGGAAAGAATTAAGATCAGACCCAAAACTAATGAACTTGAGAATAAAAAAAATACAAAGGAGGGGTGAAACACAGAGTTGGTTCTCTGAAAAGATAAGCAAGACTGATAATTCCTTGGCCAAACTAACCAAAAGAAAAATGGAAAAAACTCAAATGAATAAAATTAGAGATAGAAAAGGGAAAATCACTATTGACACCACAGAAATCCAGCAGATCATTAGGGACTATTTTGAAAATGTGTACTCCAATAAATTGGAAAACCTAGAAGCAGTGTATATATTTCTAGATCCACATGACCTGCCAAAATAGATTCAAGAGGACACAGAAAACCTTAAAAGATGCATAAGTAGCAATGAGATTCAGGCAGTAATAAAAAATCTTCCAAAAAGAAATGACTAGGACCAGATGGATTCTCAACTGATTTCTACCTAACTTTTAAAGAAGAAACAATGCCAATAATTCTCAAATTATTCCATAAAATAGAAGGAGATGGAACACTTCCAAATTCATTCTATGAAGCCAGTATCACATTCACACCAAAACCAGGACACATTGAAGAAAGAAAACCACAGACCACTATCCCTGATGAACATAGATGCAAAAATACTTAATAAATTAGCAAATTGTGTTCATCAACGTATTAAGAAGATTGTACACCATGATGAAGTTGGTTTTATTCCAGAGATACAAGGATGATTTAATATATGGAAATCAATAAACATAATTCATCACATTAACCAAATTAAGGACAAAAATCACATTGTAGTCTCAATAGATGCAGAGATGGTCTTTGACAAAATTCAGCACCCATTCATGATAAAAAAAAAAAAAACCTGAAGAAACTAGGGATCAAAGGAACTTACCTCAGTATCATAAAGGTTATATATGAAAACCCAAAGTTAACCTCATAGTAAGTGGGGAAACCCTGAAAGCATTTCCTTTAAAATCTGGGACAAGACAGGATATGTACTTCACCACTCCTATTTAATATAGTGCTAGAAATTGTAGTCAGAGCAATTAGGTAAGAGAAGGATATAAAAGGGATAAAAATAGGAAAGGAAGAGATCAAATTATCACTAAGTGCAGATGATATAATCCTATACTTAAATGATCCAAAACACTCCACCTCTAGGGCTAATAAACAAATTTGACAAAGTAGCAGGTTATAAGATCAACATACAAAAATCAATAGCTTATTTACATACCAACAATGGATCTACTAAGAAAGAAATCAGAAAAAAAAATTCCATTCATAATAGCCTCAAAAAATAAAAAAAGAATACCTAGGAATAAATCTAACCTAGGAGGTAAAAGACCTCTACAATAAAAACCATAGAACCCTAAAGAAAGAAACTGAAAAAGGCACAAGAAAATGGAAAGACCTCTCATGTTCATGGATAGACAGATTTAATATTGTTTAAATGGTCACACTACAAGAAGCAATATACTGATTCAATGCAATCCCCATTGAAATACCAATGACATTCTTCACAGAAATTAGGAACGGTTCTGGAATTCATTTGGAAGAATAAAAGACCCAGAGTAACCTAAGTGATTCTAAGCCAAAAAAGCAATGTTGGAGACATCACAGTACCTGACTTCAAATTATACTATAGAGCTATAGTAGCAAAAGCTACATCGTACTGTCATAGAAAAAGACACTCAGGCCAGTGGTACAGAATAGAAGACACAGAGACAAGCCCACACAGAGAGTCATCTGATCCTTGACAAAGGTGCCAAAATTATATCATGGGAGATATGCAGCCTTTTATCAAATGGTGCTGTGATAACTGGTTATCTTTATGTAGAAGGGTGAACCTGCACCTTATCTCTTGCCCTGCACAAAAAAACAAATGGATCAAGGACTAGAAACTATGCAAGTCCTTAAATAAAATGTAGGGTCAACACTCCAGCTTTTAGGCACAGGCAACAAGTTCCTCAGTAGGCCCCCTGAAACTCAGGAGATAATGAGTTAAGATGGACAGCATCATGTTAAAAACTTCTGCACCACAAGGGAAGCAACAGAACCTACAGAAGGGAGAAAATCTTTGCCAGTGGCTCTCAGACAGAGGATTGACATCTAGAATATATAAAGAGTTCAAAAAACTTTGTACCAAAAATCTAATAACCCCATTAATAAATGGGCAGATGAACTACACACACACTTCTCAAAAGAAGAAACGCAGTTGGCCAACAAATACATGAACACTGTTCCACACCATCAGCAATTAGAGAAATGCAGATCAGAACTACAGCGAGCTTCATCTCATGATGGTCAGAATAGCAGTCTTCAGGATACATCTGAGAGGACGTGGGGAACAGGAACCCTTCGCACTGCTGGTGGGACTGCAGATGAGTGCAGCCACCACGGACGTCAGTGTGGAGGCTCCGCAGAAGACGAGGCTGGGGCCACCACCTGACTGCTGTTCCACTCCTAGGTTCTTGCCCTGCAGAAGCAGAGTCACCTCGCTACACCTGCACACCCATGTCTGTAGCAGCACAATTCACAGCAGACAAACTGGAACCAGCCTGGGAGTCCATCCGTGGAGGAAAAGGAAAACGTGCCATCTATACACAGTGGAGCTCTACCCACCATAAAGAAAAACGAGGTCCTGTTGCCGTCGGGAGAATGCGTGGCCCCAGGGGCCATCACGTTAAGGGGAACAAGCCAGACGCGGGAGGCCAAGGGTCCTGTGTTTCCTCCTCTGTGGGAGCCGGAGAGGGAAAAGGGAAAGAAAGGAGGAGGATCTCTAAACATCCAAGGGAGGTCAGCAGAGCCAAGGGACCCAGGGTGGGAGGTGCAGGGCAGGGGAGTGAGGGCCCCAGGATACGTGGCTGTGTAGGTGTGCACACAGGATGTGCAGCCACACCTATCCGCCGCAGCTTTAACGCGCCAGTGGACAGTGTGGGGGAATAAACAACGAAGACCAGTGGAAGCCGAGGACCGGGGAAGCCAGTGTCCTCACCTGCGTGAGAGCCTCGGGTCCTCCCCCCTGCCCCAGGGAGGCAGTGTGGGGGCCAAGAGGCTGAAGCCAGCACCCACAGGAGCAGCAGCACTGGCCCCAGGGGTCTTCCAGAGGTCCAGGTGGATTGGGGGGCTGGGCGCTGACCTGGTCAACCTCGCAGCTGGCACTGCTCCGGGTGCCACCCAGGGCTACGGCAGCACGGGAGCCTCTGTCGAGGACGTCTGTCCCTGGACAACAGTGCCGTAGCCATGCTTCCCTGGGTGATGCCTTATTGAATCGCCCAGGTCCTCAGCCCACAGATGCTGGGCAGTGGCGGCAAGCATCCTGCAGGCTTCCTGCTCTGCTGTGGCTGCCCCAGGGACAAGGGGTGGCGCTCGGCCAGGCCCTGCTCTTAGCTGTCCTGGGGCCAATGCGAGGGAGTCGTCTCCAGCAGCCTGTGGTGCAGGGTGACTTTGGCAACCTGTCCTGTGGCCCGAGGCTCAGCCTGGACGGTGGCAGTCACATGCATGGCTGCCCACCCCGTCCCTTCCAACACTGGGAACTGGCTCTTCCCAACTTCGGGCTGATTACCACACCCGAAAGGAAACAGTCTGATGCCTCTGAGTCCCACAGGTGCTGGGGCCTGGGGCGGTGGCCTCTTCAGCCCCCAGCGTGCCCTGTAGCCCTGCCTATCTGTGGCCATTTTGACCTGAGTACCACCAGGGTGCTGGGAGTCTTGGCTGGGGGCTGCTCTTGACCCGCCGCGGGGGGCTGTGTCTTTGGGTTCTAGCGACAGCATTCTCCAGCCGCCGAAGCCGGCGTGAAGCCGTCACTCAAATGACATGCATGTTCAGAAGTATGCCGAAATCCCGGGACGCCGCCCCTGCGGCCGTGCGACGCTCCTGTATGGTTCACGGTGACTCCGGTAAAGGGACCACTGGTCTCTGAGGTCATCCGAGAGCCCTGCTCAGCGTCAGCACAGGAAGAAGCAGGGAGAGCAGGGCTGGGCGGGTGCTCCCACTGGAGCCTGTCCATGGGGGTCCTGGGGGTCCTGTAGTCAGCTGGCCCCTGCCCTTCATGAAGGGCACCAAGAGGACACTGCTGACTGGGGACACAACGCCCACTCACCCACTGTGGTCCTTCCCGAGCATGGGGTGGCTTCAGGATGGACTTGGCTCCCTCTGACCCCTCTGCCTGGGCTCCTTCACTGGTGTTAGTAACCGACTGTGCATCCCACACCCGCCGACGTCCTCGCGGCTCTGAGGACACAGGTGTTGTGCTGGGTTACGATCTTGCTGTGATAATTCGCCCGTGTTGATTCAACAGGACGAGGGGTCTATGTTGTTTCCATTTCAACCTCTCTAAGAAGGAAAGACTGACAATCAAGAACATAAATATTGTGTACTTCACATCTTGTGGCATGAAGATGATAAAAAAGTGTAATAATTGCAAAATAAAATTTTGTGGGGAAATGCCGTTGTTTTGAACCCAGAGGGTGAACTTTCCAGAACAAGCACTTACTGGAGAGCAGTGTTAGGATGCTACAACCACCCGCACGACTGAGACGTAGAAAACAGTAAAACACTCGCAATATGTAGACCCTGCAGGGTTGTGGCTGTTATGCTCTATAAAGGTCGTCGAAGGCCTGATTTCTATACTGCTTTGTTCCGGACATTGTCTTTGGGCTCCAAAGGGTCTCTGGTTTACACAGCACCATTATCAATTTTGCCATCTAAGGGATTGTGGGAGATTCTAGACACATGCGTTTTATACAAATTTTGTTTTCTAGTAGTTCAAGTTCATTTAAGTAGGTTGGATTTCAGTGCTTAATTACAATTATTGTGCATTATTAAATATTTTGATAAAATAACCCAATTGATCAGGTGTACTTCCATTTTTGAAGAAAAGTCAGTATATTGTCAAGTAATCAAACTCCTACCTGCTGTGATGGCTTTCTTCCATGAGGCTCGGTCACTGGTGTGAGGCATGGTTGAGAATCACAGGCTCTGTTCATCCCAAGCTGGGACTGGAAAGGGGACCGGCGTGGATGACCAGGGAGTGGCTGTGCTCGTGTAGGTGCCTCCAGGCGAGCCTCCGGGTGTGGAAGACTCTGTCCTCGTCAGGCGTAGGAGCGAAGTGGCCCTGTGGCCAAGTGCTACAGACAGCTGCTGGTTCTGGAGTGGGAAGGAAGGTGGCTCAGCCCTGCAGGGGCAACGTCCCCTGCTGCCCTGGTGGTGCCAGCAGCCCTGGTGGGCCTGGGTGGCCTCGTGCTGTCTGTCCTCTGTGTGTGTCTGTGTCCAGGATGCTGGCCTTGTAGGGTTAGGGCCACCCTGCCGCAGTGTGACCTCACACTTGGATCTGCGACGACCGTAGGTCCAATGAGGTCACATCCTTGGGTGCTGTGGATGGGTGTGAACATTTCTTCAGGGGCCTCAGTCCCCCCAACGACAGCAGCTGCAGACAAGTGCTCAGATTTCAGGGAGGCCAGCCATGCACCGGACACGCCCCTGGGCAGCTTGGAGGGTCACTGCCTCTTTACTGACAGAAAAGCTCAGTGTTGCTCCTGGAGAGGGAGGAGCTGGCCACTCAGCACTCCTTGGTGCAGACCGAGCCCGGGGTCCTCTCACGGCACAGCCTGGGCACAAATGACGCGCGCACACTGTGCAGGGCAACGTCCGAGGCCTGTGACTGGACACTCCTCAGAGCAGTGCAGCCAGGGTCCTGGGGTGCTCCATGCCTGCCCTCTAGCACAAGGCCAGCAGGGCTGCTCCCAGAGCAGTCCTGCCCCAGGACCTAAGCTCAAAATCACATTGTCTCCAACTCGTGGGACAGTGTTACGAACCTGCTAGCCAGATAACGCTTTAAATGCCTGTCCCTCATGCTCTCAAGGGGGAGAAGGGGCTTTCTTCTGATTAATATGTATGCATACAGTCTGCACACACACATGCACACACCTAATATGCACATACACATATATGCAGCCACACGTACACACATGTACACATGTGAGTATAACACACCTTGTGTTCGTGCATGCACAGGATGCACACGCATGCACACATGCACGAACACATAACGCACACGTAACACACACCCATGTGTACTACTGTGCACACACCCCTCTTCCCTGGACCACTTAAGAGGCAGGTACTGTTTGTGGGTCTGCTGTGTTGGTGGGCCCTGACCCTGGGGAAGCTGGTGCATGCCTGCCTTGTCTTGGACAGGCCTACCTGAGTGAAGCTAGTGACCAGCCACGGCCACGGGGCACTGAAGGCAGGGTGGCGGGGCCCCAGGCCTGGCACTGCGTTCTGGCCACGCCTTCCACCTCTTTCTTAAGGCAGTAGGAACGGAGTCACTTTTGTTTATACTCATAGGGGTTGGGACTCAAGGGTGCGGAGGAGGGGTCTCTATCTGTGTACCAGGGAGGAGGGGAGAAGAAGGAAGGAAGGACTGTCCCTGCTGCAGAAGGGCAGGCCCTTGCTAATCCTTTAAGGACATTCAGATGGAAGGGCTGAGAACAGTGGCTGCATGGTGGGGACCATCCTGCTGACTGGAGTGGCCGGGTGGTTCCCAGCCCCGGGGTCCCTGGGTGGGTCCGTACATGGAGACCCATGCAGAGCCCACAGCTTGTTCTTAGCACAGGTGGCTCTAGGCCAAATGTCAGGCTGACACCCAGCATCCTGCTGACGGGCCTTTCTTGGCTACCACGGCTCTGCTGGGGACTGGCCCCTCATCTCTGGGTGTGTGAGGGCCTGGGGACAGGAAGTCCGGGCGTCTGGAGACGTGGTTTGTCCTGGAAATGTGGCTTGTCTGGGGCGACGGTGCACTTCCGCACGCTCCTGCCGAGGGCAGGCTAACCTTCCAGGCTGGACAGCACAGCTCCCTGCGGGCGGTGCTCATGCTGGTCTGCCTTTGCTGGGTTGGCCACCGATTTGCTCTTGACTGTGATTCTGCCTTCTGGTGGGTGTTAAACCCCGAGCCATTAGCTTCTCAGGCACAGGTGACATTTAACTCGCATGCTCAGTGAGGTGCAAACGCGTAAGCCGGCACTGCTTCCTGCTTCTTTTCTGGGGAGAGCAGGGTTGTCTAGGATGAACACTGACCTGTGTGTCCAGGGGCAGTAAGACACAGTGTGGACCCCGATGCAAGCTCCGCCTGCGTGTGTGCATGTGTGTTTTGCAGGTGTGAATGTGTGTGCACACTCCCTACGCCATCAGCTACGTGGGGCGAGGTGGGCCAGAGCAGTGGGCACAAGGACCACAGCCCACTCCCGCTGGACCTCGCATCTCTGTTTCTATTTCGACTCACATCTGTGAACCCCCAAACGGAAGCACCAGAACGTATGTGTAGAAGCCTCCTAAAGACTGGCCTGAACCTCTTAAAGCAATAATGAAATTCCTTTAGATATTTTTTGTTTCTTGAATTTTAGTGAAAAGATTGATTTCTAGTCATTATTTATCTATTGTCAAATTTTAACAAACAGCTGTAGCAATAATTGCGGAATTCCTACCCTGTGTTTAGAGGAGACTGTCAGTTCACAAACATGGGATTGTGCTATTATCTGTGTGTAAGGCGTTTCTCTGTAAATATACAGACTTAGTTCTGGTTTTCAATAAATATACAAAGATGCTAATTATCACTAGAACTATTTGTTAACACTCAAAAATACATAAAAATAAATAAAAGAAATGCCATTTTTCCATTAGAAACTCAGAAGCATGTGCCTGGAGCTTCATCTCAGGCCTGGAAACCCTGCTCCCCTCTGGGCCAGCTCTGCCTCCAGTCTTCCCACCTCCTCAGCACTGACGAGCGGGCCCCTACGGCCAGCCTCTCCTTGCTGTGCTCCGTGGTGGTCACAGGGAAAGGCAGGTGCCCCGAGGGCCAGGCCGCGAGGGCTTTGGCCCCGGGGTCCCAGGTACCCCTGTTGGTGGACCAGCACTAATGAAGAGCGTTTCCTCCAGGGGCTCTTCCCGTCCTCGGCCTCAGTGCTAGAGCCTCAGCTTCCTCCTGAAGGAGCGGCCCACGCCTGCCCGAGGCTCCTTCTGGGAGCGCAGCCTGGCTGGGCTCTGAGCCCTTGCCTCATCCAAGCTCATTCCTGAGGTGCTAACCGGAGGACACGGGCCTGACCTGGGCACTCAGAGGGCCGAGCTTGGCACGCTTTGGGTCCTCCAGTGAGGCAGAACCACCCGGTACGCGTGTGCGTGTGTGCGCGTGCGTGTTGAGGGAGAGAGAAGCTGATTTCAAAGGATGGAGGGGACAATCCCTCAACCTGCAGGGTGACAGGGTGCCCCAACACCTGGGGAAAGTGGTCTGCCACACCTCCTGGATGGCTCATGTGCCGGCTGTGTCCGTTCTCCTGGCTCTGGAGGAGGTCCCGAGGCAGGACAGGGGACGTTGCAGATGTCGCCTGGAGAGAGGATTCGAGGCAGAAAGAGGAGATGCAGTCTAGGGCAGGAAAGATGCCGTCCCCTTGGTCACACCCCACTTTACAGGTGAGGAAACTGAGGCGGGATGGTTCACACTTGTTCGGGTCCCTGAGTGGCCATCTGTGGAGCCAGGGGTTGGCCTGAGGCAGTGGAAGGACACAGACGAATGGATCAAAGCTCACGGACTCATCCACCTCGGGGCTCGAGCCCCTGCGACGTGTTAAGTGGGCACGTAAGGAGACCGCCTGCCGCGAGGCTCCTCTGTCGCTCTGGCCTTGACACCACGAGTTGATATTTAGATTGAACAGTGGTTTTACGTTAAGCACTATTTGTTCTTTTAAATGGTGGATCAGCAATCTCAGTCTCAGCAGGGAAAAGGTGGACTGACGGAACTTCGTGTTTTCCCATTAAGAAGACGGTGAATGCACGCTATAGATACACACGGCAAGGTGCGCTCTGGAGCAGGAATAGTATGGCTTTTCATAAAAAATCCAAATTTTGTGGAACGAGACAACGAACAGCAACATCTAATGCCCTTGCCTACCTACTGTTGGTAAAGTTTTTACCATTTTATTGAAGATTGTTGTCAAACTCTGATCCATGAAGCAGACTCTCCCAAAGATCAATTTCAGTTGACAGGTGACCACGGATCCTTCCAAGTTTCCACGTTTCTACCTGGGGAAGGACAGGCCGCGGGTGGCAGGTGCCTGCTCGGGACGCTGGGCTACCATGGAGCTCCTGGGTGCCGTCCTTCATGTGAAGTTCACGGGACTGCCTGGGACTGGTCTGTCTGCCGCTGAAGGCTGCTTCCCCAGGTGGCGGCCCTAGGCCGCGGCGGAGTGAAGGATGTGGCTTTGCCTGCGGTCTCCTACAGGAACAGTGCTGTGGCTGGCTGTGGTCCCGGCCTACACCGTGACCCTGGTTGGTTTGCCCTCTCTTAGGGACAAGGTGGGGTCAGCTCAGTCACAGTGCTGCAGAGGATGTTGGGGAGGCGCCCAACAGCACGGGGTTGCTCTTCAGCCGGCTGCTTTGCGTGAAGGCCTGCCTGGGGACAACAGCCAGCTGGCCCCAGTGCCAGGTAGACTTGCAACGAGGTTGCAGGAGAGTCTGTCACCAGCCGCAGAGAGAGCCCAGGAACTCGCCCTTGGCAGACCTGCCCAGGTGCCGCTGGGGCACGAGGAGCGTGCAGAGCAATCTGTTTCTGCTCCTGACGGGCAGAGTGTGCTCACTCTTCACCTGTCTCTGCCGCAGTGGTCCTCACCTTTTGAGATTCCTCCTCCCAAGCCTTTGCACCCACCCGAGCCAGCCTGTCAGGGAGTCTTTGACTTGGCAGCAGCCCCTCAGTCAATCTGACACTGCACCAGAAGTTGTCAGCTCACAGAAGATTCCTTTTGTTCAGGAGGAGCCGTTTCTGAATCCCTCCATGACCCTCTGAAATCACAAGCTGCTTAAATCTAGTCTGAGCTGTTGCCAAGATGCGGGCAATGCCCGAGAAGGGCATCTCACGTCTCTCTGAGATGGTGGGACCTGTGGTGGGCCTAAAGCTGGCAGGTCCTGTCTGTCTCTGTCACGTTACCAGGTGTCCCTGCCCTGGTCAAGGAGGAGCGTCCAGGCACGCCTGTGGATCTGAAACCCCATTTCACCAAGATGGCAGCATCCACGCCCAGACTGGGGTGCAGGGGTGTGCTGTTGGACCCTGATGTTGGCGACACCTCTGGGTGTGCAGCGCTGGGTGCCAGCCCCGATGGTAGGGAGCTACAGGCTGACCGGGACTGGTTGTGGGGGATTCACCCGAGGCACATGCTGCGGCTGTGCTGCCCCTCAAGGTGTCCATGGTGGTGATCATGCTGTTCACGTACACTTGGGTTTTTAAAAACTTCTGCGTTTTCCAGAAATGGTGTGTCCTTTACCACCGTTCCCTCTTCTCTCCTCTTCCCTCCGTCTTTCAGGTTGTACGACTTCTATGAAGTAATCTGCACGTTTGTTGACTTGCCTTCGTTTGGCTGCTGAGCCCACCCAGTTATTCTTTTAAATTTCAGATACCGTGAGTTCCTTTTCTATCTCTCCATTTATTTTTAAGTTTTTATTCTGCTGAGATCTCTCACACTCGGGTGTTTGCCTTTCCCATGAGACTGGTTGGACCCGCGCTTCAGTCTTTCCTGAGCCCGGCATCTGCCTCTCTGTGGCCGGAGGCTGTCATCTCCACCCCTGGACTTGCTCGCTTGTCCCTGATGCTGTGTTGAGGGTTCACCGTGGCGGGGGTCACGTGTGTCGCCGGCTGTGCAGTCTCCAGCCAGCTCCAGACCCCAGGTTTTGTATCGCCTTCTGGACACAATGGCTCCAGGGTCCCTTCAGGCTTTGAAACCTTCGCGGGGCCTGCTTGGTCAGTTCTGCGCTCGAGGCTCCGAGAGGCCGGCCTGGGACTTGGGATTCGGTTCATGTCACGGCCCGAAGCTTTGCTGTGTGGAGAAGCGGGCGAGCCACAGTTGCGTTTGGAGCCCTCTTCGCCCCTCCCTGATAGCGCACAGCAGGCGGGGGAGCCTGGCCGGCAGGACTGCGCGGCCGACCTGGGACCACATGCCTTCCCCACGGCTGCGGGGGCGCCCGAGCTTTCTGGTGCTCACTGTGCGAGTGTGGCCGTCGTGGAAGAAGTCTTACCCGCAGAGGTATGCGGACCCCAGGAGCGGTTCTCGGAACAAGGCAAACATGGTAGAAGAAAATCAGAGCAATATTGAAATCCGCCATGAGCACTTGAGAATTAAAGAAGAAACTGCTAAAAACTCATGGATCAAAGAGTGAGTGTCAAGGGAAGCTGGCGAAGACCCTGTGACTGAGAACCAAAGTCATCCCGTTAGAACTCACACTAAGACGGGGAAGGAGCGACCCGACTTGGAGGGAGATTTCCAACATGAAACAGCCTGGCAACGTACGCCAGGGAAGAGTCGTTGAAAACAACAAAGCTCCGTGACCTCTTGAAGCTGCGGAGGGCGAGGCGAGCCCTCGAGGCAGGAGCTCAAGGTCAGGTGAGGAAACAGCAGCGGCTACCAGCGACCAAAGCTGGTTTCTGGAGAAGAGAACAAAATCATCCAAGGGCTGGAGAGAGTGACCGTGGCCAGTGCAGGGCCTGAGAGGGGGCCTGCGGCTCTGCCAGAGGCCGCAGTGGACACAAATAGGAAACCCCCCAGCCGTTCTGGAACCCCGACTGCTGTATCTGCCACCCAGACTCCATTCTAATAAGCAAAGTCCAGGCCTCAGTTGTTTTAACGGCAGATTCCACCAGGATTTAGGGAAGAAATAGTAAGAGAGCTACGGAATCTCTCCCAGAAGGATGGACGCCAACACTCCGCAGTGACTACTCCTGATACAAAGATCAGCACGCCCAAGCACACAGATGAGCTGGCCCGGCTGCAGCGGTTCCTAGCCCACGGACACGTGGGGGCTTGCTCCAGCCTGGGGACGCTCTGTGGCAGGCACAGATGAGCCACGGTCCCCACCCACACCTCCCAACTGAGTCCCCGTGGACCCCCGGGGTGGCTACCTAAGTACTTGCTGCGTAAAGTGCCCGGCCACAAACACAATGACTTTATGGTTGCTCCCTCCCAGCCCCTCCCCCTCAAGATCCACTGTCAGCCCACCAAGGCCACCTTGGGGCCCAGGTGCACAGCCGCAGGGGTCTCACCCTGCAGTGTTCGAGGATCTCTGGTGAGCCTGGCCACAGTGCTGCCACTGTGTGCTGAGCCAGGGCTCCACCTGGACACAGCTCTTGGTGTTTTGATACAGCGCCTGCCCAGGGATGGAGTGAGTGTCCCAGCCTGTACGTTGAGGCAACTGGGTGTCAAGGCCTGCAGGAGAATCACTGCTCTGAAAGATTCTAGATGTTTAGGAATTGGCTGGAGACCCAGGGCACAGCATCCACTTCACTCTTCCTGTTCAACGGAGATCATCGTCCCCCTAGTGAATGACAGGTACCATGCCCACCATCAGCACTGACCCCAGATCTTCCACGGGGTGTTTGGCACCTGTGATTCTGAGCTTCTGAGGAGGAGGTTCATCCTTCCACAGCTTCGTGGTATCGGCGCTGACTGCTGCAGGTCAGTGCGGCAGCTGCAGACTCCCTGCTCGGAATGGGAAGTGTTTTCCCTGCTCACTGACACAAGATTTCAGGTACCACATCCCTGCATGCTAATGTTCACATATTGCAAAAATACAGTGCACCCCTAAATTGTGTACTTGGGCACACGCCCTGGAAGAACAGCTCAGGGTTAGCGTCTGATGGCGCACAGTGAGCATTTTCCAGAAGGGGCTGACCCTCCTTTTACTGACCCAGAGGAGATACTGTGATGTTAGAGAAAGAAGGGAAATAGTACGTCTGGATTGGCATCTGGGATTTTGTACTGCGATATCATCTGGGCTTCCTGTGGCTGGAGGAGGCCACGCTTGGGGGTGGAGCCCTGGAAGACCTGACCCTGGTCTGCAGTACCAGCTGGCACGGAGCAAGTACCTGCCTACAGAAGCAGTGCAGTGGTGAGCTGCTGAGCACCCACGCAGAGGGCCAGGGGCCGACTGGCTGTCGAGGAGCCCAGGATTCCAGGGGAGATCGCTCCCAACTGGTGGCCAGCCTGGTCGGCTGCAGACCTGCCCCCATTCCAGCGCCCAAGAAGGATATGCTATTTAGACAGCAGGTGGGAGTCCAAAACCACCTCAGTGACCTGAAAGCAGAATTTAGGGGGAACTCTATTTTAAAAATAATACAATTTTTTTTACATACCCCTGAAGTCAGATGTCAACACACAAGAAAAAATGCTTCTGAATTCATGTTGAAAGTGTTGAAATAATCACTGGGTGCCCCACGTGAGGTGTGTCTTTGGAAGCTTTTGTTTGGTTGTGGATGTGGCTGGCTGGGCCCTGGGTCTTGCTGGACAGCACTCTTCTCATTTCAGGTGACAGTTACAACAGTAAAAGATGCAGACGAGAAGTTCTTTCCCTGAAGGAGTGGCTTTGCAGACGCAGAGGTTTCAGTCCACTCGGTCGGTCCCGTGCCCACAGGTCTGCAAGCCAGATCCTGCAGATGGGCAGTGCTGGCAGAACCCCCAGGGCGGTGAGTGTGGCCACGGGCTGGACCTCGGGTCATCTGTCCACAGTGCTGCACTGTGCTCCTGGACTCCACACTGCCTCCCACTGTGAGCCCCAGGCCTCCCTGCCCTGGCCCCAGGACGACCATCATCTTGACATTCTCACCCCAGCGAAGGCTCCCACTAAGGGGCTTCACCAGACCCGGGATGGTGAGGCCTGTCCCTGGCAAGGCGGTTTCTGGGCCCTGCGTGCAGGCTCCCAGGCCCCTGGGGGTGAAGATGCCGAGGTTTCTCCCACTTGGACACACTGGGTCCCTGGTCCTGTTGGATCCATTCGTAGACATGAGAGGCTGTGGGGAAGCCCTGTTTTTAATGGTCAGAGCTTGGCTCAGCCCCTCCTTGGCCTGGAAGTTCCTCTAGGAACCATGCTGTATGTAGCTCTGTGGAGCTCGTGGGCTGTAAACGTGGCCTGCGGCACTTGCTCCTGTGACATCAGCAGTCTCCCGCAGGGCTGGCCTGCAGATGCCGTCTGAATGAGGCTGTCTTTTCTCTCCCCCAGCTTTCAAACCAACAGCCTCCGTGACCTGCCTGCAAGCCCCACCTGTCTCCACGGAGGAGTCGGCCATGGTGCACTCCCTCACGGGGCTTGGAAATGACTTGTTCCCTGGGGTTCTCCAACTGGACGGCCTTTTTCTAACTTGCCAAGGCAAAGAAAATGTCAGCGAGACTGAGGCTAACTTCACTCTGCAGTTACCCAGAGCTCCTGAGGCCTCCTGAGGGTCCAGCAGTCAGATGGCACGGCCCTGGTGCTGTGGAATGTGGGGCCTGAGAACTGATGTGACCCAGCCCGTCAGGAGGCACATGGCAGCCTGCAGCCCAGCATCCCCTGCCCCCAGGGCAGCTCCAGGGGCCCTTGCTGCAGGCCTGGTTGCTCCTCTTGCAGCAGAGCACAGCTAGGATGCTGGGCAGATGCTTTGCAACTTGTAATTTTTATGTATTTGCTTTTTGTTTAAAAAAAAACCAAAACATGGTGGGGTGGGTGTGCAGTGCGTGAGACCCTGTGCAGTCCTGGAGGGTGTTTCTGGAAGTGTGACACTGGTGGCTCTCTGAGCACTCATGGGCCCTGCCAGCCCCAAAGTGGACATCCCCTGGCTCAACAGAATGTGCACCAGAGCCAGGACAGCCTCCGCTGCGGGCTCTGGACCCATAGAGAACAGCCTGGGCCAGTTGACCCTGTGGTCTCTTCCCAGGGTGTGGAGTCATGTGGAAAGCCTGAAGGAGAAGAGTCAGAGGGTCTGAGTCCTCATGGTGTTCAAGACGGGAGGGACGAAGGGCTGGCGGAACCAGTCGCCAGCAGGTTTGCCCCAGGGGAGGTGCCTGGGGGACAGGCAGAGAGCACTTTGGGGTGGAGTCAAGACTGTAGGGGAGACCCTGCAGGCCCGCCCTGCCTGGAAGTCCAAGATGTCCGAGGGCACCTGGTGGTCAGAGCCCAGCGGGCAAAGGTGGGAGCCGTGGAGCAGGGCTGGACGGGGAGGCTCAGGGTCCAAGGGCAGGACCCAGTGTGGAAAGGCTCGAAGCTGCAGTCAGGCAGAGGTCATTATGATGGGCAGGCAGGCTGCTTGTGGGTGACAGGTGCTTGTCAGCTCTTCGTAACCTCTGAGTGTGTTTTCAGAGACTCTGACTGGGACTGGAGCAGAGGAGGAGAGCTGGGCATAGTGCTGACCTGGCTGCAGGATCCATGCTGGATGCCATACGTGGAGAAGGAAGAGGGGTGTGGACAGGCAGGTCAGTGAGTCCGGTGGAGTGCGCAGGCCCAGAGTGGAAGGGGTTTTCCTGGGGAAGTGGAGCAGAACTTGGCTCAGCCAGGTGAGGTTGGGAAGCCCATCACACATCAAGCAGAGACATAGGGAGTCGATCCCTGATTTCCATGGGAGGACAGAAGGCTGCCCCTATCCATCCTACCCAGCCCTACCCACCCCCAGGACCCTCTAGGACGGGCCCCTGGGAAGCGGCTCCCCTACTATGTTCTGTGCACGGAAACTGAGAGCTCCAAGGCGCACGGCCAGGGTGGCCAGGGCGAGCCACCCCAGGGCTTCTTTCACAGAGTGTTTGATGTCCATCGGCCTTGAGTGGAATTCTAGCTGCCCTGGCCTATGACCCTCTGCTGAAAGACCAGAGGAAAAGCTCACCAGCCTTAAGGTTAGACCTGAACAGAAAGTTCTCTCCTGTTATTTCCTTGAAGCAATCAGCGAAGAGTTGTCTCCACAGCACCGGTTCTCTATGACCTGCGACAGTCTCAGGCTGTGTAGCCGCAGGCTGATGACTGGAACTCAGAAGGTGCCTCATCACACACACAACGGTGTCCTGGGAATCCTGGAGGCTCTGTATTTGAAGATCTTCCAAAGACCTGTTGGAATCTCTGTCCCCAAATTGATGTCCTTTCCTGTTCTGTGAACATGTGAATGTCGGGAAAGATACTTTGGCTTAGTCCAAAGAACTAATACAGTAACTTATCTGATCACCTTATTTTGTTCGTGCAAATACGTTATTTTACCCTGATAATAAGTAATAAAATAGAAGAAGTCAGCTAAAACACTAGAGGTGTTCAAATCACTTTTGAAACCTGGTGTTTTGGGAGCAGGTACTGGGCTGTCAGCAGAGAGATCCAGAAACTTCTAAGGGAGACCCCTGCATTTCCACAGCCAGAAATTCTGTTAACTCTCGTAAAACCCAACTCTTCAGAACACCTACTGTTGGACTCTCACCTGAACGCAAAGATTACGGTCTCAGGGAGAATCGTAAGATAGAGTTTCACGTTTGTGGAAGGCTTGTGGTCAGCCAGTCGGCAGAGAGTGTGGTTTTAGATAATCCTGTGCATAGACTCCATAGCCCGCAATACCTGGGCAGGCTCCGGACAGTCATCTGGCTTCGAATCCTTTTAAATGGAGGCATGTCTCTCAGCTGGAGCAGGTTTATAAACCTTTCTCCCCGATGTCGAATCTCTGTTGAGCAACACTTTGGCTTTAAGTCTTCAGGACTCTTAGGCCTCTGGCTGCTTTCAGAGGTGAGACTCAAGAGCAACCCAACCAGTGCACCCAGGGAGCCCGGCCCTGTCTCTTCCAGACTCCCTACGGAGAAGCCCACCTTATGCCCCACAAGAAGCCGGAGCGAGTGCTGGCGGCTGGAGGGAGCCACGGCTAATGGTGCTCATAGCACAGAGGCTTCATCAAAGGAGGGATGCCCGGGCACTGGTGGCCAAGCCTCTGCTGTGTCCCTGACTGACCTGCCACACGGGGTCCCAGGAGTCAGGTGCCCACAAGCCTCAGGCTGCCATCTCAGTGACTTGCAGGAACTGAGCTGCTGGGCAGAGGAGCATGGCCCCAGGTCAGCCCCAGGGCCCAGCAGGCCTAGTTGCTGGGACCTTCCCAGGACCAAGCTTTGCCCTGCCTGAGCTCTGGGCTGCCTGGCTGATCTGCTATCTCAGTCAACATGCCGCTTGACAGTGCTCATGTAGGTGTGGGTGAGAGCTTTTCCCTGGGAGTGGTAACAGTGCAAGGTGACATGAACCAGGTGGCCCTCTCCCTGCCCGTAATAACCTCCCCACCTCCCCAGTGTCCTGCAGTGGCCCAGTCAAAGCCAGTCCCTCTCCTGGGCCCTATGTGTCTAAGGAGAGACATGAGAGACACATGGGATGCTCACTGGACCTGGGACGGTGGTGAGACCCCAGACTTGTGCCACCCCCCGAGCCCCTCTGTCCACAGGAGAGAGCTCAGTGCTCACAGGAGCCTCTGGAGAGTCAGGGAGAACCGTGACCAGATGGCCTTTGACGTCTTCTGGTTCGACAGCCAGTTCCTAGGATAAAGAAATTAAAGCTGCAGTACACGAGAGGGCGGTTTGTCACACTTTATAAATCATCTGTAAAGGGAGGATATTCGGATGGTATTTGGTTTTCAGTGGCAACACTTACTGAAAAGTAGCAATGAATCAATATTTAAAGAGCTCTAAGATGAGGGACCAGGCATTGTGTGGCCTCCGCAGGGCCAGACGTGAGGCCGGCGAAGGGGTGTTGGATGCACCTGGCTGGCCACAAGGAACTCCCAAGAGAACTGCCTGAGGAGGCTCTTCCCAAGGAAAACAAGATCAAAGGAAAGCTCAGAATACAGGGAGACGGTGACACTGAACAAGGAAGGGAATTTTGGACGTGGCTGGAGGCTCCCAACACCTGGTAAGCAACTGTGGGGCTCCTAAAGCCAAGCCTAGTGTCCTTGCTTGGCTTCTGGATGTTCCAGGCTGGAGGCCAAACTCAGTCCCAGGCCTCGTCTTGACCAGAAGTGGGATTCCACTACAAATTAAATTAAATTCTTACCAATAAAATTCTCCGAGGGTTGTTGGTGGATGAAAATGCAATTTTGCTTTTGATTTTGACACCGATCATTCGACATTTTAAAAGTGCCTATGAATTCCAAGAGCTTTTCTAAGTATCTGTGTGTGGGTGCTGTTTCCACAGTCACCTATGTGATCCCGGGCTTCTCTTCTTTCCTGTCCTCGCTCCCTGATTTCCTGTTCTGCTGATTCACATGGAATGGAAGCTGTTGGGCCTGCACCCTGCCCTGGGAGCTGTCGTGTCGGCAGTGGGACTTGCTGTGGGGTCTGTGGGTTGTTGGGGTTTTGTCTGGTTGCTGTTGTTTTAGACTTATTAACCCGATGGTTTCCCTTACAGTCTTATTTGTGTTTATGAAGGACACCGTGAGTTTGTGCATGCATTTCTGCAGGTGTTGAGAAGACCCGGGGCTCTTCTCCCGAGTGACAGGCTGGGGTTCCAGTGCTAGACCACCTTCGGTCACCCAACCCGGGGGAGCTGGGGGCCTGAGGCACGGCTGCCTTCCGCCGCTGGTCTCCATGGGGATCTGCACACCTGTGCTCATGGGTGTGGGGAGTTCTTGCTTCCCTGCTGTGTGAGTCCATCTCAGTGCAAATCCAAACCCTGGCCACGCTCCGGCTTCTGTGCGTAGCAGCCACTTGAATGTTTTCTACTCACATGTAGAGCAGTGGAAGATGCAGTGAAGAGGAAAGAGAGGCAAGTGGGCAGCAGAGGAGAGGTAGAGACTCAGGCCGGGTGCCAGCTGTTGTGGAGAAGAGAAGGTGTGGGACGTCGAAGCCTTTGGTGCCCAGGCCAGGGAAGGGGAGGCTGTGCTCCTGCTCCGGGCGGGGCGGGCAGGCTCTGCAGGTGTGGTCGGCCTTCTCTGGGCACCAGAAACCTGTTTCAACGGATCGGGCAACGCTCAGGTTCCTTCTTGGAGTTTTCCATGAAGAACCCCAGTCCCGTGTCGCGGCACATAGGGACACGGGCACACAGGGAGGCCCAGGTCGGCAGCCAGTTCCAGCCTGGCTCCTGAGGGAGTCTGGGCAGTGTGTTCTGCATGCCCAGCATCCTTATCTGGCTCTGTGCAGAGCCTCTTGCTCTTCCCATGCTGTGCACTGATCTTGGCTTACGCCGGTTGGTGCAGGGATATTGCCCCCATGTTGGGGACCTCATGCTATCTGCATGAAACTCGGCCTCTCCACCTGCAATGATGGCAGGTCCACGCCAAGCACTGTGTCTCTACCAGTCACTAAAGAGGCTTTGCTCCTCTAATAAGTTTGGCAGAACAGAAGTCCCTTCTTTTTGGATTTGTGAGGCTCCACAGTGGCCAGCTTCTCTGCATCCTCTGATTCTGGTCAGAGGAAGGTGAGTGTCCACAACCACATGCCAGTCACACCCGTGTGGGAGCAGCTCCCAGCTGTCCACTCTCACTGCGTGGGAGGCTGGGCCTGGGCGCCTGATCTACCTCTCGTTCTCACACCTGGCAACACCTGGCTGAGCAGCTGCAGAGACTCAGTCCAGAGCTGGCCACAACCACAGGGCAGACACACTGAGGCATTCGTGCTGCCCGCAGGCCTAGGCGTGTGTCTGCCGTTTCCCAGGCACCCCGACACTGCAGTGAAGAGCAGCAGCTGGAGAAGGCCTGCCAGGGGATGGACAGGCCCAGCCCCACGCCCGCGCCCCGCTCCACTCTGAGGGTGCACCAAGTGGGCTGGGTTCCCTGGGCAATGGGCTCTGGCTGGCAGGGCCTGCAGCCCCCAGCACCCACCATCACCTCTGGGAGCCTTCTCTTCTGGCTCCACAGACACCAACGGGCTGGCAGACAGTGGGGTCCAGAGTGGATTCTAGGTCGGATTGTGCAGGTGACTTACTGAGGAGCTGTGGAAGCCACAGCTGGAAAGAAGCAGGGCAGCAGGGCGGGGAGAGGCGGGGAGCCTCACCTCAGGCACAGGCAGGAGGCCGCAGCCCGCCCGCGTGGAGTTCTGATGCCAGGCAGCCCTGCAGAAGCTTCTGGAATTGAGGGAGGAAAACGGGGCCATGTGCCCCACAGCTTCCAGGAGGGGCAGCGGTGAGCTGCTCCTTTCCACCCGGTACTCTGGGGGACAGAGGTGAGCATTCTGCTGCCACCGTTCCGGGCAGCTCCCCTGGAGGGCTTCTGATGGCACTGTGAAGCTGCAGATTGAAAGCCACCTGTCAGAGGGAAGAGCCGTGACATGCTACGTGCTCCAGATATTTGAGTTTGGTGCTCATAACAACAAAGTTTTGCAAATATTTTTAATAGAAAATGGTGGAAATGCACTTAATGTTTCACACAGCAAAAATAAAATAAAATTCGGGCTTTTTTTCTGGCAAGCAGGTCCAGTGAGCGGTCTTCACAGACTCATCCATCCTCTGTCCTCTGCTGTGGCACTAGCTCCTGCCTCCTGCCCTTCACTGGCAGGTTGGCGGCAGCCAGTGACAGTCAAGTAGCAGGAAGCCTGTCCCTGTGGGCTGGACAGGGACCACTGCACCCAGCTGAGGTCCAGAATCTGCAAAGCACGCAGCCCAGACTGCAGACACTGCTCGAGTCCATCGGCACCAATCTCGGGGGTTTGATTTTTTCTGGCTGAGCAGGGAGACCAGGATCTCAAGGTCCTTTTCCTGCAGTCCTCTGTCGATGAGGCTAGGGAAGCAGGCAGGTTCCTTCTGCTGCCCCCAGGGCAGCATCATACCCTGCCCTCG
Source organism: Sciurus vulgaris (assembly GCF_902686455.1). Lineage (NCBI taxonomy): Eukaryota > Metazoa > Chordata > Mammalia > Rodentia > Sciuridae > Sciurus > Sciurus vulgaris. The sequence goes on along the minus strand of NC_136464.1, from coordinate 186,101,854 downwards.
CCATGGCCATGGCCGTCTCTTCCCGTGTTCTCTCACTGTGCTCTCAGAGGACAGTTTCCCCGGATCACACAAGTGCTGTCCTCGGGGGCACCTGCTAGAAAACCGACTCGGAGAGGCAATGACTGTGGCCCTGGTCTTGCCCTGCCTGGTCCTGCAGCTGCGCCCTGCCTGGAGCCAGGGTCGAAACCGTGCAGAAGCTTTAGGTGGGGACAGTGCAGGCACACAGCTCCCTCCACTTCTGGCCCTGTCCCATCTGTTCTGCGTTGTGGAAGAAAGCTGCTCCTTCCAAACCAGCGAGGGACATGTGGGCCCAAGGCTGGACTGCTAAGGAGAGCTCCGCCCGGCTCCGCTCCTCTTCCAGATCTGCTTGGCGTGCTCCTTGACTTGCGTCCCATTAGCTCACCTGTCACACGTATGATGTCTACATTTCTCTCACCTCAGGGTGGGCAGCATTGGCCCGTGGGCAGTACTGAATCTCCGTCCAGGAACAGGTGTGTCTGGTTCACTTAGTCACTCTGAGCTCATCAGCGGGTCACATTTTGAGCATGTCCCACACGTGTCATTGTTGTGTGTGCACCTGAATATCTCCTTTTTGGTGCAGTTGAAACAGAGCTTCCTTTTGAACACCCGAGCTCCGCAGCCCGCTGCCCACGTGTAGAGCATGGGTGGCTTCTGCATCTCGCTCCTCCTGCCTTCTGTGGCCTGCTGCTCTGCTGCCAACTGCAGGGGCCACCTTCTTCCCGGCATCGCATAGCAATATACCGCAAGCGTGTCTCTCCCCAACCTCTTTGCCTTTGTGGTTCCCTCGATGGCTCTGGGACCTCCCCAGTGTCAACTGGAAACTGAGACCAGAGGCTGTTGCTTGCTCCCCTGGTGGGAGGAGAAGGTTGGGTCAGGCCCCCAGGGGTATCTGTCCTCCCCGGAGCTGCCCCACCAGGATCAGGGCTGCCTTCATCCCAACTCTGGCAGCGCAGTCCCTGTGATGCACCTGAGATTTTCCCAGAGCTCTTCCGATGGCAGCTTCTCACGTTGAGACTGCCTCACTTCTCTGGGGAGACAGCGCCGTTGTGTGCGTGGTCTTCTTATACAGATTCAGCTGATTTGCTAACATCCTGTTGAGAAGTTTTACAACTATATTTCTCCCAGATCATCTGTTTCCTCAAAAAGTCTTTGCATCTGCGTGTGTGCTTGTGTGCACCTGTGCTCACCATGGGCACACGCCTGTGTCTGTGTGCGCGCGCACTGTGCACGTGCAGGGTGACGTGAGCAGAGTCTGGGACTGCAGGGACTGCAGGGACACTGAGAATCCTCCAGACAACAGGAGGAAGTGGTAACAAGTCATCTCCTAGGCCAAGACCAGCTGGAGGCCCCATAGCCGTGCCCAGCACCGCCCGCACTCTGCTCTTCCTGGCCTGCAGAGGGCTGGCCTCTGGGCTGTCCCCAGCCTGGCCTCTGCTCCTGCTGGGGGAGAAGCTGGGTGTCCTGGTCTCCTCTGTGGCCCGGCCCCAGCCCACCTCTGTTCCCTGGAACACCCGGCCGAGTGGCCAGCTGCCTCGCACTCCAACGAGGGGCTCTGCTCTGGACTCCCACAGGACCACAGAGGGCCGGGTCCCGTGCCCTCCTCTCTGTGCATACTGTCCCTTGTGCTAGTAGACAGGGCCAGTCCTCATGGGGCTCACGCGGGCACTGTACAGCTGCGGGCACCACCAGCGCCCAGCAGGGTGTTTCATGATGGCGTGTGCTCGCACCCCGCTGAGCATGGAGAGATGTGGGGCAAAGGCCCTGAGGAAGAAGGTGGGCACTGCAGGGCTCCAGAAGTTGCTCATCTCCCTGTCCAGCCCTGCACCGGCTGAAGTGGGCTTCTCTTCACCACCAGCCCAGAGGCCTCAGAGCTTTGGCGTGGCCGGGAGGGCGCTCCAGGGCCACTCAGGGTCAGCGCAGCAGAGCTGGGCTTTGGCAGGAGGTGCCTCCAGCTGGTCTTCACACCGTCCACCATGGCCTGCTGGCTGTGCCCTAGGATGGTACACATCACATGCTGTCACGTGTGGGTGGCGTACCTGTGTGTCAAGGAGCCTGTTGGGGCCTCAGAGGTGGGCCTGACACCCAGCTGCCACCACAGGGGTGCTCGGTGAGCTCCAGGGAGGGGCGAACGCACAACTGTCACTGGCTGTGTCCCTGTCCATAGGTCACAAGCAACGAGTAATCATTCCTGGAGCCGGGCTGCTGTGACATGGGAGGGCCTCGGCCCCTCTGCAGTAGAGAACCCAGCAGGGCAGACGTGTGAGTCGTACGTGGGTCCACAGAGGTGTCCCACAGAACCCTAGTGGGGCTGGAGGTGGCTGACGCCAGTCTGGTGGTCAGACCACTGGTCCCCTGCATCCCTCGCGGCCAGCGGCCTCTACGGTAATCAGCATTATTAGGCAGGAACAAAGGGTTCTATTACCCGGGATTGACATTTGGGGAACATGGACCAAAGCAACAAAAAGTAATAGTTCTTGAAAGGAGTGTTAGCTGCCCTGACAATCAGCCCGTGGAACAGCCCAACCAGCCGTTAGCTGTGGTGCGCTGGGCCCCCGGGATGAAAGATTACAGGGTTAGGGACGTCCAGCCAATCAAGGCATCCGATTGGCCGGCGTCTTAAGTGCTTTATAATTGTGCTTCGGAGGACTGCAGTTTACGCCAGCCAAGGTTCACTATTTTAAACCGTGTCACACATTTAAAAGGACTGCGTTCGTCCTCCTCCCAACCCCACATTATGTAAATCGTTAAGACTGTTATCCTGGGAGTTTGCCTTCGTTGCTGGCTATTTTAAAATTCCATTTCTAAAATAAAGGAGGGAGGGAGAAAGAAAAGAAAAACACCAGCCCTCCTCTCCCACGGCGGATCGACAGCACGCAGGCTGCGCAAGGCCAGAGGCTCGGAGGGAAGCCGGCTCTGGCTTGGAGCTGCGCCACGGTGCCCCGGCTGGAAGCTGGGCTGGTGGCTCCAGGAAGCCCTCCCTCCGCCTGCCTCTGTGTGGAGTCCCACAACCAGGATTCGTGGCTGTGCGGGGTGCTGGTGCCTCTGGCCTTGTTCTCCGAGGGAGACTCGTAGAAGTTCAGAGCCGCCAGCTGGCGGAGGAGGCAGAGGGGTGAGCCCCGCCTCGTGGCCCCACACACGCCCCTCAGGCCTTCAGAGCGACTCGGCTCCACCACCGTGGCTCTGTCCCGTGCGGCTGGGGCTGCTGTGCACCGAGCGTGCCCGACCTTCCTTCCCACTTGTGGCCCACCAGAGTCCTCATCTTGTCCCATGAAGGAAGCCAGAGAAAGCCTGCCAGAGCCTCGGGCAGAGCCCTGGTCCCTGTGTGGGCACCCGGGTCAGCCAGCAGCCCAGACACCACGGAGCGGGAGTGCAAGACCTGAGCCCTGGGGCTGAGCTGTGGTCACCCAGACACCTGCTCCCGTGCGTCCTCACTGCCAGGCCAGCCCAGTCACCATGGTCACACCCTCCCCACGCTCTTCGCCTGGCTGGAAAACTCACCTCCTGAATTCACAAGGAAGAGAGTGGAAGAGACTCCGGTGACCCTGGGGGCCTCCGGAGCTGCAGCTGTCTGTGATTTGCAGGTGACTGCAGCTCAGAGGCACCTTGGCTCCCACCTACTCCCAGCCTCGAGCCCCGTGGCTGGGTTCAGGTGTCTGACACCACGGCGTCCTGCTGGCCCAGGGTCTCACCAGGAGCCGGCTCAGAGCCCAGAGGTGAAAAGCTACAGCCTGCGTGGACTGAACACAAGGCCTGCAGGGCAACTGGACACCCATCCCACAGGTGGGGGCGGGGCCCAGGTCACTGCCTCTGCTTTCTTCGCAGAGCCGGGATCCACACGGGGAAGCCGCTGCGAGGGAGAAAAGAGGAGCCTGCAGCCTGAGGGAAGGGTGGAGCAGGGGGGCAGCTTGCCATCCCTCTTGGAAGTGGCCTATGGGTCTGGCCCAGGGCCATTCCAGTCTTACCTTCGGGGAGCAGAGCCCCTTCCTCCAGCCCCCTCAGGAACCCACAGCCTTGCAGCCTGCTGGGGGGCGCGTGGCCTCCACTGCCCCAAGCCATGTGGCACCTGTGTCTCCCATGGCTACAGTGCATGTAAGATTTGTTTGTGACGCGCAGGCTTTACGCTCTCAGCTGCCCCTCCCAGACCTTGTGGCCAGGAACGGCAGTGTGGAGAGCACCTCAGGGCAGGTGAGGGCAGCATGGGAAGAGATGCGGGGATCTCCGGCCACCTAAATGGTCAGAAGAGCTGATGGGGAACCTGATCTCCCACCTCCACCTGGGGAGGCTGCCATCTCCGGCACCTGCAGGAGAGCCCTGGACCACGCTGCCTGGGTAGAAAACGCACGGCCCACCTGGGCTGCTGGCTGAGGATTGTCTGGCCGAAGCTGGTGCCTGCGTGCTGTCGGAGGAGGAGTAGCCTCCAGGCCTGGACTCATTCAGCCCCTCGGTCTGGACGGTCCTCTTGATTCTTTCCTGCTGGTCCTTGAAGCCACCAACAGGGAATCTCCAGTCTGCTGCTGTCCTGCTGGCCTGTCCTCCATCTGTCTGAAATGTCTGCTTCTCCTAGACCCTGGCATACTCAATAACACCTGTGGATTCGTGTGCAGACACAGCAATTGGGACATAGAGGGTGGAGAGTGGCCCCTCTCCCCAGCCAGGTCCTCAGTTTGAAGGCAAATATCCTGTCTCGGGGCTCCATGGACCCCAGTCCCCATGGGCCGTGAAGACGGCTCCTCCTTACTCAGTTTTTGCTGCTGTTGGTGGTGATTTCCATCTTCTCCGGTTCATGCTGTCTTCTCCCGCCTCGCGGCCAGGGTCGTTTCAGGTCGCTGCTGTGTCGGAGCTCCTCAGGAAGTGCTTTCTGTCCTTTGCAGGGGAAGCAGCTTCCTTGTTCTGAGATGGAGCCGCATCCATAGACTCTCTCCAGGCTAAGGGCGGTCACTATGTGTACCACTAGTCTTGCGGAGAGTGCGACGGGCCTGACCCTCCCAGCTCTGTGGCCTTTGAGGACCGGAGGTACCCGGGCAGGGATCCTGGTGGTTAGCGTGGCCCAGACCCTGTTGTCTCATCAGATACCAACGTTGCTGGGCAAGTATTTTGGAGGTGGGTGCATAAGGTGGGTGGCCCTGTCCACTCAGCGAAGGCCTCAGAAGCAAAGGTTCCCCGGGGGAAGGGCCCTGCCACAGCCTGTGCCTGTAACCTGCGGCATGAGCCCGTTCCTTTAAACACACAAACGTGCGCGTGCCCAGAAGCACATCTACCCTCGATTCTGCTTCTCTGGAGCACCCATGAGAACTGCCGCGTGGCCCTTATCCCGTGACCACCCAGCCCTGTGAGAACCAAGGGTGCGTTACTGGCAGGGTAGAGCCTGAGGCTCGCCGGGGGGCAGAGGAGGACAGCCCAGGCCCACCGGAGGGCCCAACGACATAGGCGCAGGTGTGTGCAGGACCAGGTGCCTCGGCCTGGGGGTCCAGGCTTTGTGATCACGTCCTCACCCTGGTGTGAATGGGGTGGCCCTGTCGTGGAGCTGGCCAAGCCATCTGCCTGGCCACAAGTCACCGCCAAGATCCACAAATGAGCATGTGGAGGTGTGAAGATGCGTAAGAGTTCTAAGTGACCACAGCTGGTAGTGTTTAAAGACCTGCAGTGAATCGAGGCCCACAAACATCTGGCCACAGCTGGTAAAGGTGCCCAGGAAAAGGTCATGCAGGCTTGGGATTCAGTCATGAAACGAATTGAAAAATGTAAAACAAACAAAAAACAGCTTAGATGTTTTAAAACCAAGAGTCGATCAAGAACAAAGAAGTTTAAAAAAGAAAGTCAAGAAAGAACAAAAGGAAAACATTTTCAATCTTGGACAGTGTCTTTCACTTGGGTCAAACCAGGTCCTGCCTGAGGGGTCATGGGGATATGCAGGAAGGAAAGCCGTAAGCCTCGAGCCACGTGCAGGTGAGCCAAGGGGGCCGTGATCAGCTCCTGGAGGAGTAGAGGGGCCGACTGCCCAGGTCTGCTGCTTAGTCAGCAGGAGTGGTCAGACAGGCGCTGGGCTCCCAGGTGGCTCGGCTCCAGACGGCAAGGACATCAGAATTAACCCAGAGCAGCAGAGTCGGGAGGGAGGCAGGAGATGGACAGGTAGAGGACCTTGCCGGAGGACCCCGGGAATCTGCAGCAGCTGCTGGGCTGGCCTGAGGCCTGTACCTGGCCTGCTGGACACAACTCTGGGTGCCTGCTTTGACCTGCTTGCACCCACAGCACCTTCCCCGGCGAGCACACTCAGGCTGTCCCCTGTGGTAACAAGCAAAGCAGAAGTGGAGTTCTCCACTCAAGGAACAGGAGAACGGGGTGAGGGCACGGCCCAGCGTCCACTCCAGGAACAGGAGAACGGGGCGAGGGCACGGCCCAGCGTCCACTCCAGGCACAGGAGAACGGGGCGAGGGCACGGCCCAGCGTCCACTCCAGGAACAGGAGAACGGGGCGAGGGCACGGCCCAGCGTCCACTCCAGGAACAGGAGAACGGGGGCGAGGGCAAGGCCCAGCGTCCACTCCAGGAACAGGAGAACGGGGCGAGGGCACGGCCCAGCGTCCACTCCAGGAACAGGAGAACGGGGGCGAGGGCATGGCCCAGGGTCCACTCCAGGAACAGGAGAACGGGGGCGAGGGCACGGCCCAGCGTCCACTCCAGGAACAGGAGAACGGGGGCGAGGGCACGGCCCAGCGTCCACTCCAGGAACAGGAGAACGGGGGCGAGGGCACGGCCCAGCGTCCACTCCAGGAACAGGAGAACGGGGCGAGGGCACGGCCCAGCGTCCACTCCAGGAACAGGAGAACGGGGGCGAGGGCACGGCCCAGCGTCCACTCCAGGAACAGGAGAACGGGGGCGAGGGCACGGCCCAGCGTCCACTCCAGGAACAGGAGAACGGGGGCGAGGGCACGGCCCAGCGTCCACTCCAGGAACAGGAGAACGGGGGCGAGGGCACGGCCCAGCGTCCACTCCAGGAACAGGAGAACGGGGGCGAGGGCACGGCCCAGCGTCCACTCTAGGAACAGGAGAACGGGGCGAGGGCACGGCCCAGCGTCCACTCTAGGAACAGGAGAACGGGGCGAGGGCACGGCCCAGCGTCCACTCTAGGAACAGGAGAACGGGGGCGAGGGCACGGCCCAGCGTCCACTCCAGGAACAGGAGAACGGGGGCGAGGGCACGGCCCAGCGTCCACTCCAGGAACAGGAGAACGGGGGCGAGGGCACGGCCCAGCGTCCACTCCAGGAACAGGAGAACGGGGGCGAGGGCACGGCCCAGCGTCCACTCCAGGAACAGGAGAACGGGGCGAGGGCACGGCCCAGCGTCCACTCTAGGAACAGGAGAACGGGGCGAGGGCACGGCCCAGCGTCCACTCTAGGAACAGGAGAACGGGGCGAGGGCACGGCCCAGCGTCCACTCTAGGAACAGGAGAACGGGGGTGAGGGCACGGCCCAGCGTCCACTCTAGGAACAGGAGAACGGGGGTGAGGGCACGGCCCAGCGTCCACTCTAGGAACAGGAGAACGGGGGTGAGGGCACGGCCCAGCGTCCACTCTAGGAACAGGAGAACGGGGGTGAGGGCACGGCCCAGCGTCCACTCTAGGAACAGGAGAACGGGGGTGAGGGCACGGCCCAGCGTCCACTCTAGGAACAGGAGAACGGGGGTGGGTGCACGGCCCAGCGTCCACTCTAGGAACAGGAGAACGGGGGCGAGGGCACGGCCCAGCGTCCACTCTAGTGCCGTCGGCCTTGGCTTCTCGGGATCGCTGTGGACGGGGTACACTCGGCCAGAGGTCTTGCCTCCTTTCCCCGGCCTCTGCCTGCCTTTTGGAAGTCACACTCGAAGGACCTGAGAAATAACAAGTGGCAAGGGGAAGAGGTGGAGGGGAAGCTGGCCCGCTCCCCTGCAGGGTCTCTCACAGTCCCTTCCACTCACCGAGGCCACGTGGTAACCCAGACCTCACGGCCCAGAGCACGTGGGCGGCGAGGACCCAGGAGGCCTGGGACCCGCAGGACTTGCCCCCAGGGCTGACGGGTGTGCTGTGTCCCCAGACTGACGACTCCGGGAGAAGTGCGGCCTGCGTCACTCAGGAATCATGTCCGAGTTTCCAACATCTTCCTTCCTTCGTGGCAGAGGCTCCCTCTGGGGCTGTGGTCACCATGGCCACATGTTTATACTGCTACTGGACCTGCAGGAGCCCTGACCCACTGGATGAAGGCTGCTCCTGGAGGAGGGTGGGTCAGCAGCGTCGGGGACAGTCGGGGAGAGTCACTTGGGCAGGAGGGACTGAGCGCCTGTCTGCAGACCCTAAGCTCCCTCGTCCGGCTGTGCCCCCTTCTGGCCACAGGGCCCTTTCCAGGAGGCTACCGGAGCTGGGATGGGAGGGCCCAGAGAGCACTGTGCTTCCACCAGCTACGGCCCCTCCCTGGGAGGCCTGAGAGCCGGGGGCGGGGGGTGGGCCTGTGTCCCTGCTCAGCCCCAGCTGCCTGGGCAACGGCCTGTGCCGCTCCCTCCCTCACCCTGCTGTGCAGGGCCGATTGGTGAAGACACTTGGACGCGACCGCAGGTGTTCCTGTGGCAGAGTGCCCTCGCTTGCCAGCCACCCCGTCCAGTGCTCCTCCTCCTCCCCTGGCCCCGTCCGAAAGGCACCTCTCTAACTCCGGGCCAATCTCACGCAAAACCTTTGAAGAGAAGGCCCGCACACCTGGAAGACTGGGAGAGGAGCATTTGGCCCGTTTCATCGAGTCCTCCAAGCAGAGCGCAGGGGAGGTGGGCCGTCCTGCTGCTAGACCACTCTGGGCAAGCCACCTGCACGCTGCCCGGGCAGTGGGAGGCCTGGTGGGAGGGGTGGCGTGGCCACAGCCAGTTCCTGCGTCCACACGGGTGTTCATGCTCTTCCCGGCTGAGCACGGCTCTGCTGTGACTCTAGCCGTGGGTGCCACTGCCTTGGACTTCCACGTCAATGGCACAGAACAGGAAATTGCTTCATTATTATGCTGAGCTGCCTCCTTGTTTGGATATGAGGGATGGCTAATGAAAATGATTGTTCTGGAACGTGCAGAAGATAAAGTGCTAAAACAGGCTCAGCCAACAGCCTACATAATTTGTGCTGTTATTAGGGACAATTTATGACTTTTTAAAAGTCTAGTGGGTCCAAATGTCAAAGGAGGAAAACATTAGTTAAAACATCCAGTAGTAATGAATGATTTAGAGAAGAAAGAAATCCAAGGAGATTTAAACATTTCTGTAATTTAAATAATTCCATCTTTTAAAACACACATGTGCCCGCCCTGTGCTCAGGGCTCACCTCCTCCTACCCTGTGCTGCCTGCCAGCTCCCCAGCCACAAACAAGACCTCCACAAATCCTCACCCAAGAGAAGCATGCCATGCTCTCAACTCCAATTCCTCCACCAGACCTCGAGTACCTCTCTGAGCAAAACGGATCTGGAAAACCTTGGGAGTGTACTGCATGAGACAGTATCCAGGGGGAGTGGGAGACTTCAGATGCCTTTTTGGATGACACACAGGGTAGAAGATGAGGTAGACTGATCTGAGATCCATTCGTGGTTTCAATAAAAACCCGACCTGTGGCAGACAGGAAGGTGCCACGTGATTCAACTGATAGAGACCCCAACTGATAGATTGGCACCTTCCGCTCTTCCTTCCGCTCACCTGTTGGGTTAGTCAGCTCTCTGTCACTATGGCAAAACGCTGAACTCAGAGGAGGAAAGGTCTCTTTGGGCTCAGGGATTGAGTCCACGGTCACCTGGGCCCTTTGCTTTGGGCCTGTGGTGCACAGTAGGTGGTGGCGGGAGCGGCAGGCAGGAGGCAGAGTGAAAGCAAGGTGCCCTTCAGGCCACGTCCCCAGTGACCTCACTTCCTCCCCAGAGGCCCAGCTTCTAGGGTTCCACCACCTCCCAAGAGCACCAGAGGTCAGCACATGAGCTACCGGGGACCACGTGCAGATTTAGCAGGAAGCAGTTGACATGGCGAGCCCTGAGAGTAGGCGTGAGATGAGGTCCGAGCCCTGAGAAACTTCAGCCCACGGTGACCTTCCCAAGGGCCTCAAGCTAAAAGAAACACAAGTCTGTTTATTAAGTAGTCAAGTTAGAAGTGTCTGTGGAACTGAAAGAAAGTAAACAATACTCTGATTTCATTGACGTTGCTGCGATTACTTACCAGGGGGATGTATGCTCTGATGGACTCCGAAGCTGTCTGCACGTGGTCCTGCCCCAGGCACATATGTACTTAAAGTTGCATCTGGGCTAAATTGGAAAGCCTATTTCTAGTGATTATTCCCTAAGTAATATAATATACTATTTGCATAGCGTTGAGAATGCATTAAGTATCATAAAAGGTCTAGAGATGGTCGAAAGTCTAGGGCAGCGTTGCGTAGGGGTATGTAAATGCTGTGTTTTATGTAAGAGGCTTGAGCATCTGGGGTCTTGGTATGCCTGGAGGTCCTGGAACCTCCCCTCTAGAGACCAGGAGATGGCTGGACTTGCTCTTTATCACTGCTGAAAGGCCAGGTTTGCAAAACCCAAGCCAACAGAAGGGGAGGGGAATGGCTGGCTATTGAAAACCGTGAGGCGGACACCTGGTGTGCTGCGCTTCCTCCAGGCACAGAAGCAACGTGTGCAGCCAGCAAGGCTCCAGGGCACTGGCTCCCACGTCCACATCCGGGAGCCGCGGGCTGTGCAATTGGCAGGTGGGGTTTTCAGGTGGGTTGGCTGTCCATGGTAAGGACACAGATGGGGAGAAGACTAGCAAGCTTCAGTGATTTACCATATTACATTTCTTCTGATCAGGACTTGATTTTGTATCTCTTTTCCTCTTAATTTTCTTACTAGAATGTTAAGTTTGTTCCATTTTACAAAGTAGAGTCTTTGGGAGATTGCATTTAAAAATAAGCAGGTACTTTACCCTAGAGATACTGAGAGAAGCACTGTTCTGGGGATGTGCAGTAAAGGCAAAGCAACAGACGCAGAGATACTCTCCAAAAATCTGAAATGAAAGACTACATCACATCGTTATTAAATTACAACAACTCCACTCGGCAACACTTCAAATGCCCAGCTAGCAAGAAACTGCTAACTGGTCCTTGCAAAGTTCTGGGGTATTTCTTTAATCATAATGTGCTTTTGCAAAAAGATGTTTGTACCAGATGAAATGTCAGTTTTACTGCATAAAATAATTTAAGTTGGCAGCGATCTGCTTTTTAATGCCTAATTAGAGAACTTTTCCTCAGTCCTCCCTGCTGCCCTCCCCCCTCGCTCCCCATCCCCCTTTCCCACTGCCCCCTCCCCTCCTTCCTTCTTTTCCCTGAGAACACTAAAATTCTGTTTCTGCATTTTAGTGCTGAAGAGTTCTTCTTTGGCCACCCTGTCCCTAAAAGACCCTTCAGTAACAGATTGCTACAGTGATTTTTAAATCATTTCTGTGTGTTTGTTTGCCACGTGGGGGATGAACTCTTTTGAGTGAGCTTCGAAGAGTGTAGAAAAGAAAGAAAAACTAAAACAACAACAAAGAAAGAGAAAGTAAAGCAAAGCCCTGTCCGAGGTGCTGTGTACAATCACTTCTCCCTGCTCGCCCTCGCTGGAACACTGGCCAAGAAGCCTTCACAGGCTTTGATCTCTTTGGCCAGAAGGAATCCTGGAGGATGGCCCTTGCATGCGGCACCGCTGGCCTTGCTCTGCTGACCTCGCTGTGCCGGAGGCGGAACTGTGGCGAGGGGCACCATGGGCCGCTGTCGAGTGGCTCCTTTAGGAAGAGGACATGTGCTGGATCGTCACAAAGCGTCCTGGCAAGTGGAGTGTGGGGCCAGGGAGTGCAGCGGGACAGAGCCAGGCTGCTCAGGGGGCTGGGCCTGGCTCCGGGCTGCCCCTGAGGCTCTGGGGGCTGAGGCTCCCTGGGGCACAGGAAGGATCTTCCTGGGCTCTTCACTCTCCAGGCTTGGACTTGGTCCTTCTGCCGGTTTGCAGCTTTCCACGTGAAAAGTAGGTGGCCAACAGTCACAGTGCCTGAGAGGCCGGCCTGTCTTCTCTTTGGCAGAGAGTTTCGAGGCTCAGGTGGTGAGTCTGTCGGTGGGGAGAGGCTGCCCCGGTGAAGGGGCCAACAGAGCTTCCATCAGCCTCTGGGGGCCGCTGCAGTTACCCCTCCACTCAGCCTTGCCACTCCAAGCCTTTCAGTTCCAACAACACCCCCAAACGTCCTAGATATTGGATCAATTTTTCAAAAACAATCTAAGTAAATGTCAAATGAAATTAAGTGCAGCTGCAGAGTACATTGCCTTCATTTGCATTCCAGCTTTGTAAGTACCACTTAGGAAGATTTTTATCCCGATTTTATAGACCTTGGAAACCAGGGCATCGACCTCATTGTGCTCAGGTGGGATTAATGTCCAAGAGCGAGTATTTCACGAGGCTACTGTGAATGGGGCACTTTTCTTAATTTATCTTTCAATGGATTCATTACTGATGGATAGGAACGCGTTTGATTTGCATTGATTCTATATCCTGCTACCTTGCTGAATTTGTTTATTAGTTCTAAAAGTTTTTTGGTGGGATTTTTTGAATCTTCTAAATATGGCATCATGTCATTGGCAAATAGTGATAGCTTGAGTTCTTTACCTATTCGTATAGACCTCTGCAGTGAGAACTACAGGACCCTGAGGAAAGAAATCGAAGAGGACCTTAAAAGGTGCAAAGACCTCCCATGCTCCTGGACAAGCAGAATTAGTGTTGTCAAAATGGCCATTCTACCAACAGCATTATACAAATTTAACACAATTCCTATTAAAATCCCAATGATATTCTTCACAGAACTAGAAAAAGCAATCATGAAATTCATTTGGAAAAATAAGAGGCCCAGAATAGCCAAAGCAATCCTTAGTGAGAAAAGTGAAGCAGGAGGCATCATAATACTAGACCTCAAAATATACTACAGAGCTATGGTAATAAAAACAGCATGGCATTGGCACCAAAGCAGACATGTAGACCAATGGTACAGGATAGGATACACAGAGAAACCCACACAAATATAGTTGCCTCATCCTAGACAAAGGCACCAAAAGCATTCACTGGAGAAAAGATAACCTATTCAACACATGGTGCTGGGAAAATGGAAAGCAACATGTAAAAAAATGAAATGAAACCCCTATGTCTCACCCTGCACAGAGCTCAACTCACAGTGGATCTAAGACTCAGGCACTAGAACAGAGACCTTGCACCTACTAGAAGGAAATGAAGGCCCTAGCCTTCACCCTGTCACCTAGGACCTGACTTCCTTAACAAGATTCCTTAATCGAAGAAGTTAAATCAAAAATCAATAAATGGGATGGATTCAAACTAAAAAGCTTCTTTTCAGCAAAAGAATCAATAATGTGAAGAGAGAGCCTACAGAATGGGAGAAAATCTACCACATGCACCTCAGATAAAGCATTAATCTCTAGGATATAAAAAGAACTCAAAAAGTTAATGCCAAAAAAGCAAATATCTCAATCAATAAATGGGATAAAGAACTGAACAGGCACTTCACAGAAGAAGAAATACAATTGATCAATAAATATATGAAAAAATGCTCAACATCTCTAGCAATTAGAGAAGTGCAAATTAAAACTATTCTAAGATTTCATCTCACTCCAATCAGAATAGCAATTATCAAGAATACAAGCAACAATAAATGTTGGTAAGGATGTGGGGAAAAAGGTTCACTCATACTTTGCTGGTGGGAATGCAAAACTGGAGCAACCAATATGGAAAGCAGTATGGAGATTCCTCAGAAAACTTGCAATGGAACCACCATTTGACCCAGTTATCTCACTCCTCCATTTATACTCAAGGGACTTAAAATCAACATACTACAGTGATGCAGCCACATCAATGTTTATAGCAGCTCAACTCACAATAGCTAAACCACGGAACCAACCTTGATGCCCTTCAACAGATGAATGGATAAAGAAAATGTGGTATGTATACACATATGTATACAAACACACACATATATATACATAGATACCAGATATATATATATATGATGGGATATTACTCAGCTTCAAAGAAGAATGAAATTATGGCATTTGCTGGTAAAAGGAAGGAGTTGGAGAATATCATGCTAAACGAAGTAAGTCACTCCCCCAAAACCCAAAGGTCGAATGTTTTCTCTGATATGCAGATGCTAATTCACAATAAGGGTCAGGGGCGCTAGAGAAGAATAGTTGCTTTAGGTAGAGGGGAGTGAGGGAGGGGAGGGGTGTGGAGCGAAGCAGACATTATTGCCTCATGTACATATTCAACTGCATGGCCGACGTGATCCTCAAATATGTACAATCAGAAAAATGAGAAATTACACTCCATGTATGTTTGACTTATCAAAATGTACAAATGCATTCTACTGTCATGTGTAACTAATTAGAACAAATTTAAAAATTAAATTAAAAAAGAACCCCCCCAAAAAAAAAAAAAAAATAGATCAGGTTCATTCCGAGCTCAGGAGCAGGCCCGGCCAGCCTCGGGCCTTGGAAACCGTGGGTGAAGGCACCCTGAGGAAGCAGCAGAACTGTGCCGGCCTGGCCACGAGAGCCACGGTTGGAAAACAGGGTCATCACGTCCAACAGGACGAGAAGGGGTGGGCTGACTTTCCTTCACAGGTGGGCTGGGGAGCGACCGCTCGCCTCCTGAGCGAGACGGGTGACAGCTGTCGAGGATGGAGCAGGGGAGGAGGAGGAGGCTGGCCTTCATGCCCAGGGTGCTGCTCGAAGCCCCGAGCTGTGCAGCCTCAGCGGGGTGCAGGTGCACCCCAACCAGTGCAGGGCCGTCTCAGGAGGGAGCCTAGAGTCACAGACTGGAGAGGAGGCCAGAATGGGCGCCGAGAGCGGGCAAGGGCACAGCTGTTGAGAAACGCAGGCTACAGGCCTCACCAGTGCAGGGCCAGCATCCCAGGCGCCCACCGTAGCTTCCTCGGGCTGACCAGGAGCTTTTGGTGCACCTTTAAGTTTTTAAGGATTGTTACTGATGTGAAGAGACACATTTTCCTCTTAGTGCACCTGCAGGGTTTCAGGCCACTCTCCGTTTCCTTCCTGTGATGGTCCTGGCTGCTCCCTGAACCAAAGACTCTCAGCACCAATGAGTGGCCCTCATAGAGATGTCCTGCTGACCCAAGAGCCACAGGTCCCCCAGGCAGCACAGCCTCTGGGAAGTGATGCAGGGAGGGATTGTGCCAGGACAGACAGGATCTTAGGACCACGGCCCCCAGCTCCTTTGCAGACCTCATGGCCACACGTGGCCCCAGAGGAATACAGGCTGGCTGTCCCCAGGCCTTGGACAGGGCAAATGTGGCCCTCCACCCTTGGAGCAGGGCGGCAGCCGTATCCTGTTCCTGTGGCTACTTTGCCCTGCTTGTCCCACACGAGCAGGACTCGAGACTGGAACTGCTGCCTGTGGCTCGCTCTCAGGGCCACCACCCGGGAGGAACGGCACAGCAGCTAGAGGATGGGGTGGCAAAGGGCATCACAGCCCTGTGAGCAAGGGAAGAAAGGCAGAGAGAGGAGAGGACGGCAGGCTCCTGTCCCTGTCCTCTCCTGTCCCTGTCCCCCACCCGCTCCACCAGGGGTGCGTGAAATGACTTCAGTGTCACAGTCTTCACAACCCAAGGGCTATGAAGTCCTAATCCCCACAACTGAAAAAGGGCCCGGAAGCCCCTGCTCGATTTCTCGCTGGTCTAGGAGGCAGGTGCAGCTAAGAGAGGGACTTGAATGGCGGTCCTTGATGGCCGGCACCCCCTCCAGACTCAGAGCATACTCCACCTGTTCCTTGGAGATTAAACAAGGAAGCGAACTGGGTTTGCAGGAGCTGTGCAAAACCAACAAGCAGCCAGAGGAAGCACAGTCCTGGCCAGGCCCCCAGTGTGTGTGAGGTGTGCGGATGCCAAGCTAGTGGGCCTGGGGCCATGCTCACGCGGGTCCTGGTGCACAGCTTTGCTCTGCTTGGGGTGAGCAAGAGGGCAACTGTCTTCCCAAGGGCAGCTCTCTGCACAGCTTCTCCATGCCTGGGACTCAACAATAGATTCCAAAACCTACTGGATCTTTCAGTGGGGCACACACAGTCAGGGGCAGTCAGGACTGGCACCTGCAGGGAACAGGGGCTGCAGCCCTCAGGGGCCAAGGACAGGAAACCAGGGGTCACAGACCAGCCTGGAGCTTCCCCAGTCCAGCGAGCTCAGAGTGTGGACGCAGAGGAGGTGAGAGGACCCACACCCTCTGCAGGCTCCCACTGACTTCCAGTGTGGCTCAATCAGCGTGCAGGTGCAGCCCGGGAATGGCAGCTGTCGGCTCCGCAGGCCTCTGAATAATGAGATTATATCTCATGACAGTAGTGAATTTGACTTTGACATCATGGAATATGAAGCAACCACAGTAATAGTTAAAAAAAAAAAAAGGAAAAGAAAAGAAAGAGATGCAAAAGGCAGTGGTCATTTATATTAATTTCACCATAGAAATGGAGGCTTGGGATGAGAAAAATTGCATTGGAAATTATAATTCTGAGCATGAAACAATTATTAATATTGCAGTCACCAGAAAAAAAGACATGCAAAAAATACCATGAGCATTTCAGGAGACTATTTTCCTCATATAAAGCTTATTCTTATAATATTACTGCATTTCAAAAAATACAATTTTAGAAAAAAAAAAGAACTATAGCTCTTTGCAGTGATAGGCGACAGGTCAGAAAAGCATTTCAGAATAATTTTACACCTTTTAACCTTAAAAAATACTTTGCTGACAATTGAGAAAGGGCCTTAAAAGAAGCGCTGATAGGCATCCTCACAGCAGGGTTGCCATGCCCCATCACAGAGCCCGCGCTTCTGCATAATGCACCCCGTAATAAGGAGTGTGCCGCGGATGGCGGGCTGAGCAGCAGCTTTAAGAGAGGGATCCTTGGCAAGAGCCGCTATCAGGCATGACACTGAAAGTTTGTCACATGAAACTCTTGGGAAGACATAAAGGAAGTCAGCCGTTTAGATGTTGATCTGAGCTGGGAGAGAACTACTTTGTCGTAGGATTTTGCCTGTATTTAAATATATATCTAGCGTTCTCTGGTTTTCACCTCCACTCCTGCCTGGACAGTCTTGTTCAAGGAGGGCTCTTTGCTGCCGAGTTAATGAATGGCACTTCCCGGAATCCCCTACCCAACCTGGTCATTGTTGGAAGTGGAGGCAGCGGTCACTGTGGCTAATCATGAATGCTGACACTGACTGGGAGCCACACCGTCCCCATCCACAGATCTTGTTCAGATTTGGGGGAAATCCAGCAAGGTGTCATGCTAACCAAACCGAAGGTCCGGCCGTAGGGCCCCTCCACTCACCCCTCGTGCTGTTCTAAGTGGGGCACCGGACAGTGGGCTCCCAGTCCCCAGCCCTGGAATGGGAGGGTCCCTCCTGAGACTTACCAGCACACCACTGTTGAGCGCCAGTGGGGAGAGGAGGAGCGGGGATGTGCGTCCAGGCTCCCTTCCAGTTCCTCCGCCGAGCGGCTGGAGCTGCCAGGCCTGCCCTATCCTGCAGACGGCTCTCAGCTGTGCCCTCACCGAGCCTAGGCTCCGGTCTTAGGTGAGTCGCTGTACCGAGAAGGGGCTGGCCGGCCACTCGGGGACACCCTCTGTGTTAGGGACATTCAGAGGTGCAGTAAGAGTCGGCCACCACGCCTGGGTCCTACGTGGAGTGCTCTTCAGCGGAGGCAGGGAAGTCGAGTGGACATCCTTCAGGTCTGTCCTCCCCTTCCTTTGTAGACATTTTTCTTCGTATTTTTAACTTTTCTTTCCCAGTTCAGTGTCACATGTTGTGGTCAGAGGTGGAGTGCAGACTTGTCTCGATCAAGACACCGTGTGGCTGGAGCCAGTGGTTTCTAACTGTGCTGGAGACTCTGAAAATCACCCTGGGGGTGAAGCTCTGCCCCCGAGAGTTAGCCACAGTTATAGAGGGTCGTGCAATCCGGTCTTCCACGAATGTAGAGTGCTCGCCCTGGCTGTTGCTGTGTGACTACCATCCACACGTCATTGTACAACAGGGACCCTCAGACACATGCGGGCACACACATAAGCACATACATACACATGCACACACAGAGATACGCATCCACACATGTACACGAATATGAACACAAAGTTACAGATACACACATGTACACACGTGCTTGCTCGGGACAATGTGCACACAAACACATGTATGCCGGCAAACCGGCACACTCATCCTTGAGAGGAAACTCCTCCGCCCACAGAGGGTCCATCTTAGCTCTCCTGGGCAGCTTCACTGGGTACTCTTGGCTCACGTACTCATCTTCCCGGGATGGAGAGGTCATGATGGCACCAGCTCTCAAGGACTCCTAAGCTTGCTCTCCCAGTTTGGGCTGTTAATGTGGGCAGGTGGGAGACTGGCCTAGGCCTGGGTCAGGGCAGCCATAGAAATCATCTGACCTGCAGTGATGCAGAGACATGAGTTTTGGGAAAACCCTGGGGCTTTTTAATTTTGATTTTTTTGTATGTTGTTATGAGTTTTTTTTTTTTTTTTTTTTAATTAAAAAAACTAAGAGCTCGGAGTAATATGCCCTTTATGATACTTGGGGGGAAGTGCCAAATAGTCCAAAAAGTGGCCTCTCCCCGGACACTGACACGGCTGGGCAAGGAAAGGCACCTCTCCATTCACGGACTCTCCTTCCGTTTCCAAATGAGTTAAGACGCCCAGCCTCATTTCTATGACCTCCGCGGTGTCAGAGAGGACAGCGCTGGCTGGCCTGCTTCTCCTCAGGAAACGTGAGGTTAGGTGCTTGTATGTCTCCGAGACTCGGATTTATTTGCTCACGTGTGTGGTTCTGTGAATTACTGCTGAGCAGCTGGTTCGAGGAGGCGAAGTCTGATGGGAGGACACCCCCTCAACACCCTGATGGTGGGTACTGTTCAGGGCTGCCCACCTGCTGCCCTGCCCTGCCTCTGCCTTCAATGCCTGGGCCTTGTGCAGCTTCCAGAACATCACCATCAAGCGATCACCGACAAGCCGATTGTGCACAAAGGTCCAGACCTGTCCTCGGCTCTCAGCATGAACAGTGGACGTGCTCAGAAGGAGCAGGCTCACCCCACCAGCCTCGACCTGTGTTCCTACCGCCAGTTGGGCTGGCTGCACAGGGAAGGCCTGCCAGGCCGGGGGTCCAGGGAACAGGGAGAGACACCGGCTTCTGGACCAGCAGTGAGCTGGCCGAGCCTCTGCTCCAGCTCTGAGCAGGGCGGGGATGGCTGCCCTGAGGGCCCCTTTTGCACTCCATGATTTCCTGCACAGTTAGCCTGGAACGCGGGAGGTCTCCTCAGGGTTTGTCGGGGCTGCAGAGCTGGGTTCAAGGCCCTGCCTCTCTCGGCAGGGTCAACAGGCCTGACGGTGAAGCCACGGTCCTGTGGGCGGTAGGAGTTGGAGGGGAAGTCCCTGTCCTTCAGTGGAGAGCAGTAGGTGGGTGAGGAGGCTCTCCCACCCCCTCCTGGGCAGGCGGCCCTCTCTGAAGGGCGGTCCTGGTGTTTCCCAGTTAACAGGAGCAGGGGCAAGGCCCTGGTAACTGTGGCATTCACGCATTTACGTGAAGAATCCAGAGGTAGGCAGCCCACTCCCGCCGTCTGCCACCATCAGGTGGGACAGCAGCTAACAGGCGCTGGATCCTATCCTTTCTATTTACTACGTGTTGCTCAAACTATGCAACTATGCCAAAATCCATTTTTGCCTATCAGTTTAAAATCCAAATGGCTCGCAGCACACTCTGGTGGCCAGATGGGTGACCACTGCGGGGTGAACAAGGCGCGATCTAGGAAAACCAACTGCCCCAGTCCCAAGACCCTGCCCCAGAGAAGCTGCTCCAGGTGCAGCTGGAGGAGGCCCAGGTGGTCCATGGCAGCACTGGGCGCAGCGGCCAAAGCAAAGGCTATAGACGACCCTAAGGCACACCAGGGCCCCGGGGAAGCTACTGCGGCCACCCACACGTGGCAGTGGTGCCCTGCAGTCTGGGATGGCTGAGCACCCACAGCCCACGGAGGGTGGAGCTAACGCTGCCTCCAGCGAGGTGTGGGTGGCGGGCCTCAGGTTCACAAGGCGATGGCAGAATGAAACTGCAGACATATCATGGCTACTCACAAGGACGGGGGCAGATGGGGAAGAAGGGTCAAAAACAGGGGCATTCTCAAAAATCCCAGCTGAGCGGCCGGCTGGGGCATGGCAGTGCCCCAAGGCCCGGCTTGCCTGCGGCCAGGGGCCCTCAGGTTCCTACTTGCCAAGCCCTTCGTCCGCGGACTCGCAGATCTGATCTGGGAACCATGCAAATACTGTGCATTACTATACTGTAATCACAAAGTGAAATTAAATCTAAATTTAAAAATTCCTAAAAACCAAAAGCAAAATGAGACAAGCATGCGTGTGTATTGAGTTAGGTAACAACCCAGAGGGCCTCTTCAAGTGACGTCAAGGGCTAGTGGTGGACTGTGGTGTCCCCATGGGACCTACTCTAAAGACAGAAATTCAAAGCCAGCAAGCCAGCCCTGTGAAGAGCCTCAGGCGGTGCTTGGATGGCCACGCCGTGCTTACCTCTGCTCCTGGTCAGGCTGGCGTAGTGAAACTAGGAACCCGGCTTTCCGGCTTCCCGTCCTGTGCCGGAGGCCGTGTGTCCTGCGGAGCGCTGTGTCTTCCCCAGGCGCCTGGCCTGGCACTCCCACGCAGGTGCCTGGCCTGCCCAAGCCCTCTCACACTCCCTTGTCTGAGTCTTGCAGGCCCTGGGCACCCGGTCACCACAGCAGGCCCCCAAGCTCAGCACCAGACCCCGTGCCCACAGCTGCCCTGCTGCCTGATCTGCACGTGCACCTGGCTCAGGAGTGGGCCCAGGGGTCCGTGCCCTCTGGTACAACAGAGCCTTGGAACCCCAGCCAAGGGGGCCCCGGGAGGAGCTGGAGCTGAAGAGGGCTCCTGTGTCGGGTGGGGTGGGACCTGCGTGGCCAGGGCGACAAGGCCCAGGGCTGCTTTCCTCAGTGGGCTGCACGCCCGCTGTCCGTACCAGCTGGCAAGGGACCCTGTGTGCTCAGGGGACTGTCTCCTGCCCGTCGTGCAGGAAGGTGCTTGACTAAAACGGAGGAGAGGAGAAGGGGAAGGGCCCTTCCCAGGGACGTGCCCGTGCCCCTCAGTCCACCTTCTCCTGGTCCCAGAGGAGGCTCTGCGAAGCGTCTGCCCGGCACCTGCAGACTCTGTGGTGCCGCTGTCCTTGGCCCTCCTTCGCTTACCGACGGGTCCCTCCAGCCCTCCTCCAGGGTCCCCTGGCTTCTCCCAGCTCCTCCCTCTGTGAGGACACCTGTCACCTTGGCTCAGGGCCCTCCTTCTCCAGCCTCCCCGGCAGCCATCCGGTCCATGGACACAGCCCGTGCTGAGCCGCTGGTGGGGCCAGGACCTCGGCACACGCCTTTTGGATGGACACCAGAGGGGGCGGTGGGTGGAGGTGCTCTGTGGAGTGGTCAGAAGTGGGCTGGAGGAGAAGCTGAGCAGTGCAGTCCTTGAGTGGCCTGAGGAACCGGCTCTCCTCCCTTCCCTTTGCAGGGGCCTCCTTTGGCGGGGGCTTTGGTGGGACCCCGGAGCACACGCACCTCCACAGTGAGAGTCCTTGCCAGAGCCCAGACACTCAAGGGTGACCCAGTAACAGAAGCCAGCAAGACCATGGCTTTCCCGTGAAGGCCTAGTAGTTTTGGCCTGTTTAAGGTGGCCCCAAATTTAGCACAGAACGAGGAGGGGGATTGGGGTGATGGAGTGAATAGCTCCGGGCCTGAGCCTGGTGCTCCTGCATATCCCGAGCCAGGCCCTGGGACCACCGCCTGCCCACTGGTTTTCTGTGTTCTGCTCCTCTGCTGACCTGGGGCTCCTTGGCCATACCTTCCCCTCCCTGGCCACTGCCCAAGGTTATCTGGTAAGACAAGACCAGTTCTTAGGTTGTCTGTATTAAAAGACTAGGAAAACCGGTGAAGCACCAGCTGCCCTTCTGGCCCACCTTAAAAAAGGACTGAAGAGGCTTTTTGTGGCCTTTCTAAAGTCCGCTATGATTCTAGTGTTCCCAGCAGCATCGGGGTTACTAGACCGTGTTACCCCACACGGTCTCACTTCATCCCGACTACCTTCTGGCAGCAGTTGGAGAGGTGGTAAAAGCTGGGGACATTTCAACACAGAAAAGAGCCTCTAGGATTAACAGCTCCGGAAAGTACAAGAAAAGAGACAAAGACATGGGCGGTTCTTAAATCATGTCATCCGCCTAGAATCCCTGGGGGTGGCACTTCCACACCCTTGACAGGTGTTGCTGTGGATGGTCGGGCTCGTCTTATCTGTGGAGAGTGGGTGTAGAATGAGTCCAGCAAGAGAACCAGAAAGTCAGCTTTTCCTGCAATGACCCTCGGCCGGCCGGATTCCCTTTCGGTCTTTCCCTCATGCCTCAGCTGCGGCTAGGTCTGCATCCTGGATTTCTTCTTTCTGTAAGAAGCCTAAAACCACCCTCCAGACATCGGCTGGATCAGGGACCAGGCGAGTGAGCCCAGGAAAACCCGGTGTGCCTCCTGAGGCAGGAGGTGGTCCCGAAACAGCTCGGGCTCCTTCAGCATCTGGTGGCTGGGAAGAAAGGGAACCTGAGGGGGTAGGGAAAGAATAGCGCGCCTGATCTTGCTGCGGACCGTGCCTGTCTGTTTCCGGCTGCCTCTGAATTTTAAAACTTCCTTGTCTACTATAGATACACCTATGGATGCTTGATTCTAATGGGTTCTGTTTAGGGAAAAAAAAGAAAAACAACCAAAATCCACAAGAAACGTCTATAGTCCCATTTTCAGGTGGGCCAGAGGGGCTGCTGGGACTTGTGACTGCGTTCCTAGTGTTTTTAGTAGTCAGCCTGCAAACCCGCCGGCCTGAGAAGTAGCATTGATGAGATAATCAGATTTGCAATGTCTCCCAAGTTCAAAGAAGTGCAAGAAGTTTCAATGTGGATAATACAAATTTGGAATTTTTTCTAAAAGAAAAATTGCTGATACATTAGCAAGATCTTCCCCAAGTGAGTCTGGTTGGAGGATAATGCATTTCTATGCGCTGTATTTTATGTTCCATACCACAGTGCATTCACTTATAAAGATCACTTTAAAGCGTTCTGGAGAATAGGAGAACACTGTCTTCCTCCTCTGTGACCAGCTGGAAGAGATGAAGCAGAACTTTAAATATTGTCACTATTGAAGAATGTTTGGGAGAAAACGGACTTCATGTTGGAAAAATGTTTTTAGTTTAAAAAAGTACTCACAAAAATTTCTTGGAAAGCTTCCCTTTTTCTTGTATAAAGTGGAAATATGGACCTGAAATCTGTCTAAAGCATCCTGTTCCTCCAGCACGCTTCTGGAAGAAATCGCCTTGTCTTCTGCAACTCCATTTCTCTCCAGTTATACCTGAAAGCAGCCTAGCCGCATGCTGTGTGTTAGCCACACAAAGGCTGCTCTGTGGAAGCGAGCTTCGCGCCCTTGAGGAGCGAGCAGGACCCGCGCGAGGGGCGGCCAGCCTGGGTCCCCTTTCCTGCCGCATTGCTGCTCATTGCCTGCCCCACCCCCGGGTTCCGGGCCTGCTTGCTGGGGGCCAGGGCCTCGCGGGCTTCTTGTCTTTGAACCCTCTTGCCGTTGATTTTTAAGAACGCCTTCTGTGTTCAGGGAGGAAGGGCACTGCGCTCTGAAGACAAAGATGCCTACGACTGCTCTGAAGCCGCTGTTGATTTTTGAATCCCGGGCTTTTCGCCGACGCTGCTCTGCCTGGACAGAATCTGTTGGCCTTGCTCTTCCAGATCAGCAAGCCATGCGCAGCTTCGCCATTGGGAGTCAAAGCACCCCAAAAGCAGCTCGCAGCGCCGCGCCCCTTCTGAAGGTCTGGGGCCAAACGCGGCTCCCACGCTGCTTTTGAGAGTGGTTTCAGGTTCTAGAATTCCCAGTGCTTGGGTGTCCTGGCGTGCCCTCCTGAGCGGGTGGGAGTCTGCCTGCGCCCACGGCGCGGGCCCTGTGCCTGGGAGTCACTGATGGCCCTTCTTACTTCCCTCCTCCCTTTTTCCCCAGTAGATTTAGTTGTAGATGCACACAATAAATTCACTTTATTTACTTATGTGGCGTTGAGGATCAAACCCAGCGCCTCACACACGCGAGGCAAGCGCGCTGCCGCTGAGCCACAGCCCAGTCCCACGGATGGCTTTTCTTACTTTCTTGAAAAGGTCCATTACCCGGGGCAGTCACACGAAGCTTCATTTCTTGAACAGGCCCTTCCTGCGGCCCTCCGCGCTTCCCTAAGCCTGGGCCTGGACCTCCCTCCCCAGTGGAGAGCCGCTCTGACTTCCCCGAGAGGCTTCCAGGCACAGACGCGCTCTTCTCACACACACCCCAAAGTGACGCTGCTGTGCACGGGCAGTGCCCTGTGTCCCCCAGGTGCAGGCGCCGGCTACCCTCTCTGTGAAGCGGGAAGGAGGCCAGGAGGGTGCCCGAAGTTGGGGCAGGGGCGGAGGGGTGCCCAGGATGTCCGAGGCCTGCCGCCGGTGATGCCCTACCCCACCCCGCATTCTTCTGGTCCAGTTCCCACGGACAGACAGGGCCAGGGAGGTCAGAGTGACTGGGACGAAGGCGGCCCCCTGCTGCTGAGCCTTGGGGGCTGTCAGCACGCAGGGCCCAAATCCACCTTTCATCTCCCAGGCCACAGGGTCAGGAAGACACCACTACACAGCCCACAAGACTGAGGGGCTAGGGGAGGCTCCTGTTTACAGCATGCAAGTCACCGGATCAAAAAGTCACTGCCTCTGAGGGCCTGCATCTCAGAGGCCGATCGGAGGCAGGCGATTCCTGCTCTGGTGTATTTTCACACTGTTTCAACTGCGCAGTGAGAGGTAGGAGGGCGGGCAGGAACCGGCTGACAGCAGCGAGTGGCCCCTGCCCCCACGGAGGGCGCAGACCTCGGCAGCTCACCTGTGCCAGCCATGTCTTGGGCATGCTGCCTCCAAGAGCACGGAACTGCTAGTGTGGAAACAGAACGTGCACTGTGACCCAGGCCGCCGCGCGTGTCGCACGCGTGTGTGTTGTGTGTGTACGTGTGCCGTGCGGACAAAGGAGGCGTGCACGATGAGCAAGAAGCTGCCTGTGTCTTGAAGAGCCTCCTCGAGCAGCAGGATTTCCCCCAGTGACGCCTAGTTTGCCCGCTCGGGAATCAGCAAGTGGATCGATGTAGCGTGTGTTTCTACCGGTAACGGTGCCCAGTCTCCCCAGATGATCCGGTCTAACGTCCTTCCAGACAGCAGGGCGTCTCCATCTGTAAGAAGATTCCCTAAGTATTTCTAGGGGGTGTTTTGAGGGAAATGGAAAGAGGTGGCCTTCAGTGAAGTGACATTTGTAAAAAAGACAAGTCATAGGATCCAGGTCCACACATGTGCACACTGGTGTGTTCTCGCATGCCCATGTGTGTGCTGCGAGCATGCACTATGGGCATCTGTGTGTGCCATTGCATTCACATGAGCTTGTGCATGCTTCTGTTCTGTACATGCACGTGTGTGCTTTGCATGTGTGTATGCGTGTGCTTGCATGTGTGTGTGCTTATATGTGGGGGTTTGTGTGTGCGCCGTGTGCACACGCACAACCACATGTCTTGTGTGTGTACAAGTGTGCCTGTATGCTATCTCTGTGCACATGTGTTGCTTCGCAGGTTCATGCGTGTGCTTGCACAGGTGTTTGTGTGTGTGCATGCTCAGATACCATGTGCTCTGCAGATGCATATGTGTGTACACACATTTCTGGTGCCTGTGTGTGTGTGTGTGTGCAGGGTGGTAGGAAGGAGCTTCCCCTCGGGAGTACACTTCCAGTTGGGCTTGCAGTGGTGTGGTATGCTGTTTGGAAGCCCAGCCGCTGGGTGTCCTTAGTGGCTCCATCTGTGGCTGCTTTTGGGTGTGGCCACTTACAAAGAATGTCCCAGGACATGACACCTCTGTTTCTCATGGAGGCACTTACTGATCATCAACAAGTACTTTGGGGAACCACATAGGCCTCTGGATGCTGTGGCAGGAGAGAAGGCCTTTTGTGCCATGCACCCTCCCCTTAGAGTGAAAATAGCATAGTAAGCACCTACTGTGTTCTGTGGTAGCACAGTAAGCACCTACTGTTTGCAAGGAGCAGCCTGCCCGGCCCTGGCAGCCACTGCCCATGGCTCTCATGGATTCCCCCAGAGCCTAAGGTCTTCTTTGGAGCTAGTTCTTTTTCTGGATGCTTTTCAAGTGGTGCATGTGCTCCAGCAAAACTCCATAGATTGGTAAAGATGCTTCTTGTTCTCTTGGCAGAAAGGACAGAACGTGGACTGCGCATAAGCTGGGTCTGTTTGCTTTTCCTGACAGGTAGGAAGCTCGCTCAGGCATAAACGTCCCTCATATGTTCTGTCCCAGAGCCTCTGCAGCTGGTTGCTTCTCTGCAAGTCGTCTGCCTCGTCCTGAGTGACTGGCATTTCTTTGGGAAGGTCCTGGCATTTGGAAAACCAGATCAACAGAAAGCACCCAGTGGGCTTTTTCATGGATGCACACGTATGTGTTGGTGTTTGGCGAGAAGGGGTCCAAGCACAGCAGGAAAGCAGAGATACTCTGGACAGCAGCCTGGGATAAAGGAGGACGGCCACACAGCGCTCAGCCACCTCCGGATCCAGGATGGGCCTGGCTCTGGCTGTGCGGCCCTCCCTCGGGCCTTTGTCCTGAGGTGGAGGGCGTGGGATGGTGAGCCTTCCCTCTGCTACCCCGCCCTTTGTGATCAGCAAAATCCTCCCTGGTTGCTTAGAGAGGCATATTTTTAGGGGTGAATGCTCAGGGCTCAGATTTGGGAGCTAGAGAAAGCAGATCAAAGAAGCCCCCTGCCGTGGGCACTTCCATGTGTGCCAGCTGGTGGCCAGGAGCCCTGAGTGAAGAAGCCCCACCTCCCTCTTCTCTGTACCCAGGACCAAACCAAGGGGCAGAGGCCCAGGAGCCTGCTCAGTGTGCCCAAGGGGCTGATGGTTCCTTGAGCCACAGACCTGGGACAGCCACAGCAGGCTGAGCGTCACCATGGATGTGGAGGAACCCTTGCTTCCCGGCCATCCCCTGGGAGCTGGAGCCAGCTGTGGAAGCTGGAGCCAGCTGTGGAAGCTGACCATCGCATCACAAGCAAATCGACAGAGGCAGGACCTGACTGCAACTTTATGCAAAGGCACAGCCCTCTGGGGACAGAGGATCCGCATGCTGCAAACGGGTCTTCGCTGCTCTTTGGCTTCTGGGTTGACTCGGGGAAACAACCCTCCAGCCTGCCGTCCCTCCTGAAAGCTCCCAACCTGGCATATTCTGGTGTCCACCAAGACCTTGGTGGCGTTCACTGCCCCTGGAGGGCACCCCTGCCAGGCTGTGCTCGGCTTTCTCTGCCCACAAACCTGCCCTCTGACTCTTCACAGGGGTCGTCAGTGACATTGTGTGGTGGCCTGTGACCCCGGAATGCACTCAGAGCCACTCTGGAGAGGGAAGCTGCCTCGTGTGCCAGGGCACAGTGGGCAGGCTCTGGCGTGCGGTGGCACTGTCACTAGGTCCTCTTGCAGAAAGGGAGCTACCTGCCCAGCCACGTGGGGGATGCAGGTGACAGTGACCACCCCACAAGTTCTGGCGAGAGATTTCCTCCTCTGTCCTGGGTCCCTCCTTTGGGGCTATGCAAATGGCAGCCTTTCTACTCTGCTAATGGATGCCGTGACAGTAGAGAAGGCCTTTATGCCATGCACCCACCCTTAGAGGGAAAATAGCACAGTGAGCACCTACTGTGTTCTGTGGTAGCACAGCAAGCACCTACTGTGTTCTGTGTACAGTGAAAGAGTGGCACACACATCACCAACTGGAAGCATTTGTGACGCACTGGACTTGCACTACCCAGGAAAGGCCCTCAGCAAATCCTCGATGGGCAGGAGAACTTCCTGGTGGCAAGGGTCACCCCTGTGCATCTGCAGGCAGGTTCTCCGTCCCTACAACAGCAGCACAGGAAGGGAGGGCAGTGTGGCTCTTCCCCTATGAACTTCTTCAAAGTTTTCTTTATAGACTTTGCAAATAGAATGAATTGCCTTCCAAAAACTAAGAACATTTGCAGCAAATTTTCTCTCTAATTTCCTTTCTTTGAATTTCAATGTTAGTTGCTTGGCCCATGTGAGGAGTAAAATCAGTCCAATACCATGGGCGATGCCCACAAAAAGCAGCCTCCTGCCTGGTTGCAATTGGTCACAAAACTGAGGAAACTGAGGAGGCCGAGCTGGGTCTTGAGCCAGCTGTGTGTCTCTGTCGACTGACTTCTGATCCACCTGATCCTGAGTCCAGGGTCCTAGTAAGCTGTTGGCACTGAGGGGCTGGAAGACAAGTAGGGTCTTATTGCCCAGGTCAACTCTTAGAGGGGAATCCAGAAACCAGCAGTCTTACTTGAAAAACTGTCTTTATAAACCTGGAAGTCATGCCAAAGGTGGGCTATTTCACACACCCGAGTTCCTGTTGGCCACGTCCTTGTGACAAGCTCCTTCCACAGTATAAGGCTCCACAAGGAAAATGGCTCTTATAAGCAGAGGGCACCAGGGTCCCAAAGGCCCTCTTGAGCCCCTTGCCCAGCCCTTTGCTTCTAAGCAAGAACACCCAGAGCATTCCGCTTTCCTCTCTGATGGTGCCTGCCTCTCAGGGTGGAGGGACGGAGGGCCTGGCCATCCCCAGGTCAAGGTCCTCTGGATGTGCCTGCCTCTCAGGGTGGAGGGACGGAGGGCCTGGCCATCCCCAGGTCAAACGATTTGGCTCCAACTCCTTTCCTCACAGGATGTCTCTGAGGAGGAGAGGTGAACAAGGGTCAGCTGAGGCCTTGGACTCTTATGTCTACCTCATGCCCTCTCTCTCCAGGAGCAAAGCTCCTTCCATGACTCAACTTAGGGAAAGCCCAACGGGAACCCACACCCACCCCACAAATCACCTAGTCTCAGCTGCAAACCTAGTAATACTTTTTAACCCTCAACCAGTTGTTTCTGTGATTTGACTGCTGTGAACTGCGGGGTTTGTGGTGTTTTTACCAGTGAATTCCCCACATGGTATAGGTAGATGACAGCTGGAGGTAGGGCCCTGAGGTAGACATATCTTCTCCAAGAGCAGCCAGGGTAGCCAAGAGGGCCTATCCTCCATTGCCTCCTGCCAGGGCATCTGGGCCCCTCACACCTGACCAGTGAGGAGCCTCCCTGGTAGAGGAACATTGGAGGCAGGGTGGGAGGCAGCTGCCATGGTCTGATATGTGTGTCCCCACTGTAAGTCAGCTTTCTGTTGCTGTGACAAAATACCTGAGGTAAACAACTTACTATGAGGAAATGTTCACTTTGGCTCCTGGTTTCGAGGTTTTCATCTGTGGCAACATGTTCCATTGCTTTTGGGCCTGTGCTGAGCAGACATCATGGCAGGAGCTTGTGTCAGAGCTGCTCAGCTCACAGCAGCCAGGAAGCAAAGAGAGAAAGAAAGGCACTGTGGCCCCAGTATTCCCCCATGTTCACGCCCTGGCGATTGCCAGTGAGGCCCCACTGTTGACGTTTCTAACACCTTCCAATACTGCCATCAGCTGGGGGTCTTGCCTTCAACATGTGAACTTTTGGGGGACCTTTAAGATCCAAGCCATCACGCCCCCAAAGGCCTGTGTTAGCACCTAAGGCCCAAGGTGACAGTATTAGGAGGTGGGGAAGGGACTGGTGGTGAGCCCCTCCCCTCAAGGAGGCTGAAGGGAGCCAGCGTTTCCTCCGGTACCCTCCTGCATGTGGGGACACAGCCACCAGAGGCCACCCAGGATGCAGACACTGGTCCTCCCCAGACCCGGGGTGGGCCCTGGTGCGTGGCCTTCCCAGCATCCAGAGCTGCCCGAATGCACTTCTGTTGCTTACCGTGACCTGTTTGTTGTAGCAGCAGGAGCAGGCTGGTACCTTGCCTTTGTCCTGCCTTTCGCTTAGAGCCCTGCTGCTGGTCAACCTGCAGGCTGACCTCTTCAGATGCCCTGCACCTGAGCGCGACTTCCTTAGGTTCACCCAGCCTCTGCCCAGGTTCGCTGTGGCCTGTTCTGGTGCCGGCGGGTCTCTCCACAGTTGCATGCCTTCCCCCAGTGTGCCACCCTCTCGTAAGAGGCTCGCTGTCTCCCTGTCCCTTTCCACAGGATGCCTAAGCCACCCTTGGTAAAATGGAGCGCTGGGGGCAGGGGACATGCTGGGGAAGGGTGGAACTCTCTGGGGCAGGGGCTGCTGTGACCTTGGCTGTAGTTGACGTCTTTGCCGAGCAAACCAGCTTAGCTCTCCATCCAGCCGAGGCTAGCAGGCTGAAGACCGGTCACTATGGAGAAAGTCGGCCGGACTCCCTGCCGGAAGTGGCTTTGCCTCCTGTGCTCCAGGATCAGCTGGGCGGCCACACCCAGGCTGTTCAGGTGACTGAACTCTTCATCCCACTGCCAGGGTCACGCCTCAAAGACCCCAAAGACCCTGTGGAGGTCTCATTAACGCCCCTTCCCCTTTTAGGGGAAGAGGAGGGCAAGGAAAAGTGGGAGGGGGGCACAAGCACCAGAAGGCAG
Organism: Sciurus vulgaris; assembly: GCF_902686455.1. Classification (NCBI taxonomy): domain Eukaryota; kingdom Metazoa; phylum Chordata; class Mammalia; order Rodentia; family Sciuridae; genus Sciurus; species Sciurus vulgaris. The sequence goes on along the minus strand of NC_136464.1, from coordinate 186,071,163 downwards.
GTGGAAAGGGAGGCCTGTGGGTGGTGGTTCTGTCAGGTTCAGAGGAAGCAGGGGAAGGGGGATGCGGGAGGAGCGGAGGGAGAATGAGGAGGAGCCGGGAAGGAAGAGGGAAGCAGGGGCTCGAGGGAGGAATTCGCCTCAAAGGCTTGATGGAGCTGTGGAAGGAGAGATGAAGGGGAAACTCAGCACTGCGTTCCCGAGAAGGGGAGGCGCAGGCTTGGAGAGGAGAGGAGACTGGACTCAGTGGGGAAATCAGCAAATGGGAGGAAGGCACATTCCCCCCACGCCCTTCGTCCACTCAGAAGAAACAGAGTTCCTGAAGAGTCGCATTTTTATTAACTGTGCTTTTCAGTGCTGAGATGGCAAGCATCTGTCCCCCTTTTAGGGAGGGAAATGCTGCACCTTGAACCTCTGGTCTCCTCTGAGGACCCATGGTTCTCACCAGCACATGCATGAACATTAGTGTGGCTCCCTAACTCTCCCGGATCAGAAGTGCACTGTGCCCAGCCTTCTCAGCAGACAGCGTAGCTGTGCAGACACACCCCCTCCTGCAACCCCTGTCAGCCCTGGGGAGGGAAATCAGAGCACCAGATGCCTGGGGCGGGGGTGCCATTTTTGTAGAATTTTTTAAAAGCCATACAGCACACAATTCTGCAGGAACTTGTCCTGATTCCTCCTGATTCTTGCTCAAGTGAGATAATATCCACTTAGGAACAAATCTTGATGGAAAGCCAAGGACCCCTGCTGACATCAGGAAGCCAGAATGTGGCCTCTTCAACCTGCGCTGGCCTGGGGCCTGATGAGGGAGGAGCCACTGTCCTTGGTCAGCCAGGCTCTCAGGGAACAGTAAGAAATCCACGCGACTCCAGCATGCAAGGTGTGTGGAGCCGGAGGATGCCTGCTGCAGGTGCCTGAAAGAATTGTACAGGCGAGGCTGTGTGTGGAGAGGTGGGGACATGAGAGCAACAGCATGCGTGTCAGGAAGGGGAGGTTGGGCAGCTGCGGCCCACTCTGCTTGTTATTCGGGAGGAGTTCAAAGCTGTTGATCAATCTCTAGCTTTGCTAAAGTGAATACTTGTGTCGAAGTTTCTAGAACAAGCACAGGGATTGACTTCATAATGCCCAGACTCATAAAGGAAAAATGTCAGCTGAAGGGAACCTCGGTCATTCATCAAGAGGACAAGACCAATAGCACAGAGTAGCTTACAAACCTAAGCCAGAAGCAACTCAATAGAGGGACTCTGGCTGCCAGTCGAAAGCAATTTAGAAATAAAATGACCCAGTTAGACATTACATACCCCAAATGCAGAGTGGAGTGCTGCTCCTTGGTAGAAGAGAACCAACCACTGATGTGTGGAGCAACCTGCAGAAACCCAACGCATTAGTCCAAGGGAGAGTCGCCATGTTCAGAAGGCTGCTGCTGCAAGATTCCGCCATGTGGCCTTCCAGAAAGCAAAACCAGGACCAGCAGATGGAAGGACAGTTGCCAGGGGCCCAGGGCGAGCAATGGCGACCACAAAGGGGCAAAGGGGACCCTGAAGATCCATTATGGCTCTTGACTGTGGTGGTTTTTCCAGGCAAGCCTTCTTTCACCAGGTGGTTCTGAGCTTATGTGAAGGGAATGCTCTTCCTAACTTATTTTATGAAACCATGAAAAGGGTGTATTAATGGAAAACTGGTGGAATCTGAATGAATCCTATAGTTAGTTGACAACATTGTGCCTGTGTTAATTTCTTTCTTTTTCTAAATATGATATAGTCACATGTTCTGGTTTAGATATTAGTTGTCCCTGAAAGCTCATGTGTGAGACAATGCAAGAACATTCAGAGGTGAAAGGATTGGGTTATGAGACCCTTAACCCAATCAGTGAATTAATCCCCCTGATGGGATTAACTGAATGGTAACCGAAGGAAGGTAGGGCGTGACTGCAGGAGGTGGGCGTTGGGGGTGTGCCCTTAGGGGATGTATTTTATATCTGGCAAGTGGCGTCTCTCTCCCTGCTCTCTGATCATCATGTGAACTGCTTCCCTCTGCCACACTCCTCCATGACATTCTGCCTCCCTCAAGCCCTGAGGAATGGAGCTGGCTGTCTTTAGACTGAGATCTCTGAAACCGTGAGCCCCCAAATAAAATTTTCCTCCTCTAAAATTGTGCATGCCAGTCTTTTAGTCACAGCAGGGAAAAGCCTGACTCAAACATCACAGAAGATCTTAACATTAGGAAAGTTTGGTGAAAGATATATGGAAGCTCTGCTATCTTTGCAAATCTTTTGTAAGGCTAAAATTATTTCAAAACGAAACCAAAATATTTAAAACATCACCCATATTTCATACTTATGATGAACATGTAGAAAATGTAATTTAAATAGATCTTCCCAAAAGGAAATACTTAAGAATAAACAAAATATATATAGGATCTGTATGCTACAACTACAAAATGCTGCCAAGAGAAATCGAAGACCTAAATAAATGGAGAGACATACCATGTTCATGAATTGGAAGTGTCAATATAATAAAGTTACGAATTCTTACAAAATCCATCTACAGATTTAATGTGATTTCAGTAAAAATCCAAGATGAAATTTTTATAGACACAGAGAAGCTGATTTTAAATTTTTGTAGAAAGTCAAATAAAATAGTCAAATCACTTTTGGGGAAAAAAAAAAATTTGGAGGAATCATGCCACTCCATTTCAGGCATGCTGTAGAGATGTAGTAATAAAGACAGTGAGGTATCACCAAAGAGGTACTGGAGTCTACATGTGTGTAACCACTTGGTTTTGTGTAAAGTTGTAAAGATAGAGCAATAGAGAAAAATCTTTTCAACAAACTATGCTGGGAAAATTGGGCTCCTACATGCAAAAACTAAATAAAAATACAAGAAGAACTTTCACATATCCTCAAATATTATATAACTATTAACCAAAGTAGATCTTAGAGAACTAAATGTAAAGTATGAAGCTATAAAAGTCTTTGAAGAAAGCACAGGGGAGTAGGCAGCAAGCCGGCAGACATGACTCCAAAAGCTTACTGCAGTACCATTAAATAGCTTTCAGTTGACAGTAGGAACATTTCCTCAGGGAGACACGCTGCACAGCAGATTGAACCAACCCAGGCTTGAGAAAAGGTTTGTGAGTCATGCAGCCAGCAAAAACGGGCACGCAGAGTGTGTAGAGAACTCAAAACTGGCAGCACGAGATCACCCAAGATAAAAAGAACAGACCGTCACCACAGAGGACATATGAAATGCACCTTAGCACATGAAAAGATGTCCCCTGTCACCAGGGAAAGGCATTAAAACCACCATGAGATGCTCCTTCACCCTACCAGGTGCTTCCAATGGGCCTTGCTGGCAGCGCTGGGAGGGAGGCGCAGAGGAGCCGCTGGAGAAGCCACACACTGCTGGCCGAACCGGGAGGTGCTGCCCACCTGGGAGCTCGGGGTGGTTTGTGATGCAGCTCACCAAGTACTTACCCTGGGGCGCTGTCGAGCTCTGAGGCAGCCTTGGTCATTGCCGCTGGTGGGGAGCTGCAGGCATCTGACTGTGCTGGGAGGGTCCTCGTGGTCCTGTCGCAGGCTCCGCAGAGATGAGGCACCCACAGGAACCGCGTGGGAGCGTTGGAAGCAACTCCCCGTCCTGAAGCCCGAGGAGCCACATCCTTCCACACCAGGTGGACGGGTGAACAACTGTGACCTGTCACACACACTCACAGCGTGAACAAGCTCACACTGTGCACGATCCTTGACCTCATGCTGAGCTGCCAAGGCAGATCCCCAAGGTCACCTACTACAGGACGGGTCACCTGTTGCATCTCAGAAGACAAAGGCTTCAGGGGAAAGCGGGCTCTGTGACCGGGTGTCCTAGGGGAGGGTCATGCAGTGTCCAGGCAGAGGCGGGGGGCCACTGCCAGGGGAATCACACCTGCTCGTACTCGCAGAGCTGCAGACCCCACGTCAGCGGCGTCGACGCAGGTGGCGAGGTCCAGTGAGGAGGAGCCTGACCCGGAGCCAAGGAGCACCGGGACCCACCAGAAGCCGGAGAAGGAGGAAGCGTCCTCCAGGGCACAGTCCCCACGCCCAGGCAGACTCAGCTCCAGGTGCCAGGCCCGTGAGGGCTGAGTGCAGCCACAGGAAGCAGCTCGCTGCTCACGCGTGTTCTCAGCTGAGACACACTGCCCGACACGCAGCTGATCTGTCTTCCTGGATCCCACTGCCAGAGGGTCTCAGGTCACTCTTCCAGGCCCAGGTTTCAAAGCCGAGCGGGAGCTTTCCCTGGTTCAGGCACTTCGCGTCCTCGCTCCCTGCGGTGGGCTGCCCCTTCCTCACTAGGAGCTGGTTGCACCTCACCCACTGACCTCTGATCCGCTGCGGACCATCCCCGCTGGGAAACAGTTACGTCTGTGGGCACCAGAATGCGGACGCAGGGGCGTGCAGGATCTCAGTGCCTGCGGAACAAAGACGAAAACAGCTCGCCAGCGCCAGGAGAGCCGCGCCTGCACCCTGTGGGGGTGAGAGGCGTCAAGGTGTGGAGGCAAGGAATGCCTCTCGAGCCATCGCTTGCGCCTGCGTGAGGAGGAGGAAGGCTTGGCTGGGCACCCCGACTGCTCCCTCCCTGCTGTGGTGTGGGCTCCCAGCCCCCTTTGACCAGATCGGGTCAGCAAAGCCACACTGGAACCGGCACAGCACCATACCTCCCTGCAGTGTGGCCTCAGCCCCTGAGCTGCAGGGGCAGGCGGGTGCTGAGTGGGGGACGAGGGGCGCTGTCGGGAGAGCTTGCCTCGGGACGGCGCAGTCCAGTGGGGAGCGGACCCCAGTGCAACCGATACACAACCAGGTAAGCTTGTGGAACACCCGCCGACGGGGTCTCAGGGCCAGAGCTCGGGGGACAGTACCACCCGACCCTGTCCAGCTGCCCCTGCCTGCTGGGAGATGCTGGGCACTGGTCCTTCCCACGGCGAAGGCAGCAGCACCATCACCCCTGGGCATCACATGCCTGTGGTCAGGCCCAGCTGGCGTGAAGGCTCACCGCCTGCCCTCAGCCACCGCCTCCCTGGGGTGGGTCCAGCACAGTGCAGTATGTACACCAAACCAAGAAAATCAAGTGCATTCGTTCTTCAGAGGTGAACAGCGACTCTTCCCCGCAGGGCTCAGCTACACTTGCTGTGTGACCTTCCACGAGTGTCTTAGCATCTGTCTCGAGTTCCTCACGTGTGAGATGAGGTCCAGAAGTCCTGCTGTGCAGGACCGTCCAGAGTGGAAAGCGCTTCTGTGGACAGAGTGCCGTCAGTCATCTCCTGCTCAGCTCATGGCGGCCCTGGCTCTGCAGCCGCCCTTTGGCAAGGGGGCAGGATGGACAAGCTCAGGGAACTGGTGTGTGCTTCCCTGGTATTCAGTCACTGGGCTCTAAAGGGGCAGGGGAGAACATGGCAAGAATCCAGGGCCACTTACTCGTAGGGTCAACGAGACAGCTTCCTGTTCCACAGACCCTGGCCCACCGTGCCTACAGCTCACACCCGTGGCCTCCCGTGGAGCAGCCCTGTGTGTGCCCACCTTGATTCTGCCCAGGCCTAGTGTGCCCGTCCCCGCCCAGCCCACACGTCCACCTCCACCTCTGGCCATCAACTGCACTCCTGTTCTCTCTGCTTCTCCAGGGAACTCCACCTTGTGGAAGGAAGCTGATCATGGCGGGAATGTTCAGAGAGCCCAGGGGCAGTTCCAGTGTCTATGTGTGGACCAGTGTCTCCACACACCCCACCTGCTTCCCACTGGATCTTCCACATTATCCGAAGTCTGTATATTTTTTAAAAATATATTTTTTTAGTTGTAGATGGACAAAAATGCCTTTGTTTTATTTAATTATTTTTATGTGGTGCTGAGAATCAACCCCAGTGCCTCACCTGTACTAGGCGAGTGCATTACAAGTGAGCCACAGTCCCAGCCCCCAAAGTCTGTATTTTTAGTGTTTGAGCCTATGTGCAGAAATCAGTCATCAGAAGGGAGTCCACGGTATGAAAGCAGAGAGTTTCAGCAAAGCTAGCTCATCCTGGGGATTGTCAGCTGTGGCTCTCAAGCAGCTTCCCCTTGGCTGTTGGCCCAGGAAGTTATTTATAATCCAATAAAAATTAAAAGGACTTCTAGAAGGATTTACTTACAGAGTGGATTGGCTCTTGCATTCAATTCATTGCTAATGTTAATTCCTATTCATTCTGGAAAATCTGAATATGGAGCCTTTTCCTCTGCAGAGAACTTGGCAAGCGAGCAGCCTCCATGGGCCCTTGTCCTCTGGAGCACTGTGGGCCCCAGCTCCTGCACAGGGCCAGGACAGAGGGCACCAGCAAGCCCTTCTGACTGCAAGGTAAGAAGAGAGCAGGCGAGGTGAGCCTGCTCCTGTGGCAGACAGCACCGACGCCCGGGCACCCGCGGGAGCACTGGTCAGGCTCAGCACCCGCTGCAGCCTGAGGCCGGGCCGTGAGGGTCACTCGCTGTTCCACTGCTCCTCACATCCTGAGGACTCGGACACCTAGAGACGCTCACATGCTCTGCCTGGGGCTCCACGAGGTGAAGACTGCTGGGCGTGAGGGCAAAAGGTTGTGGTCATGGGGCACTTGGTGCTGGACACTCAGCACTGGACAGTTCACTTACAGAGTGGAGGGCGCTCACAGCGCTGGGGGCCCTGCCCACAACCCAGAGAGGCCGATGTGATGACCACGTCCCTGGACAGGCTCAGCAGGATGCTTCACAGTTCAACCTGTCCCCTCCTGTGGGCGTGGGGGCATCTGGAGGAAGGGAACTCACTGCAGAGGTGATTCACAGTTGCTTTCCTTGTGACCCTCATGCAGACTGGTGTCCTCCTAGGGCCACCACGGCAGAGAGCCACGAACGGGAGCTGGCACGTGGAAGTGCGTTCAAAACCAAGGTGCCAGCAGGACCTCGCTCCCTCTGGGGCTCTGGGAGGGTCCTTCCTGCCACGTCCAGCTCCTTCGGCTGTTGCCTTGCTGTTCCTTGGCTGTGGCCACATCCCTCCGCTCTCTGCTCTGCCTTCTCCTGGTCTTCTTCCCTGGACCCTGGAGATCTGGTGAACGTTTTCCCCATGCCTTTCTCTTTTCTGAGACACAGACAGTTTTCAGCCATGGGCCAACACCAGGCCTGTCTGATTTGCACACCTGGATCAGACGTGTGCTTTGAGGGCACCATGAGTGGGTAGCACCTGGATGGCCCAGGGGCAGCCCGAGGTGGTTTCCTGGGTCCTGCCCTTGCGCTCCCATCCCTCCCCGTCCTTGTCATTTTCTGCTGTCTCAGTGGGGCTTGTTTGCCAACCCTACTGGCCCGGACACTCCTTGCAGAAGGTGACCCAAGCCCCTACAGAGTCCGCATACCATTAGTGACCTGACTGCACAGAGACCCCAGGGTCACAGGGCTGCTGGGACAACAGAAAATGGTTCTTTAACAAATAGCTCTGCCCCTGTGTGGCAGCCACCTTTGACAATCCCCTCTCCTCCGGGCAGGAGTCACGGGACCCCTCCTACTTTGCCCTGAGGCTGCAGTATGAGGCTCGGTCACCCTGCCTGCCCAAGGAGGCTGCAGCTGTCTTGCACAGTTCTGCAATGTCAGGCGCACCTCCCAAGGACCAAGGCACCTCTCCATTTTACAGAAAGCGCATCCCCCACACATCCGATTGCCGGTCCAGGAGGATGCAATCCAGCTGTTACCGTCAGTCCCAGCCCTTTCTTCTGGGTTGGTGATGCATTTTGTGTAATTATCCTGCTTGTTTTGCTGTTTGAACGATTTCCCAATGGCTTCTTCCATGTGTCTCCTGGTTAATGGCTTGCTTGGCGTGGTGTTTGCCATGATTTTGGGGGTGGTGTGCCCTGGAGCTCTGCCGCCTCCACCCTCTACTTGACCCTCCTGCTGAGGGAGGTCCCAGGACAGAGGACTCGACCCAGCAGCCACAGGCGCTAGTTCTGCCCCTTGAGTTGTGGGCAGTGGAGGTTTTTGTGGCTCGCCCTCCCCAGCAGCTCCTCTCGGCCATGTCCATCTGCACAAGGATGCACTGTTGGCCACAGTGTCTCAGCACCAGTGACCTTGAAAGAACCCCATGGAGGCCGTGGAGGCGCAGCAGGCAGGGACGACACAGCCCAGCTCCTTACATAACCAGCGGCTATATGTGGAGCCCGCTGGTCAAATCACAGCCGGCAGAGCACTGTCGGCCAGTTGCTTGGCCGCCCGCTTCGCCCTTCAGCTACCCTGCAGGTGGGCAGCTCCTCTGGCAGAGTGAGGTTGAGGGCAGTCTCCCTGTGTGTCCTTCCATTGTCCGGCAGCCTGGGAACAGATCCAACTCGACTTCAGCCAAGACGTCCTGCAAAGTCCAAAAGGCTGGGCGGTTCAGGCTGGCTGAGGACGTGGGCCTCTTGTCACAGGGCCTTGCGATGGACCCAAGCAAGGAAGCCTCAGACCGACGCTGCAGCAGGATTTGCGCAAGGCGCTGCTCGGAAGCCTGGCAGGGGGGAACTGGACACTTAGACTTGCTTTTAAATAATTTAAAGTGTTAGTCCCTGAAGAGTCATGTTATGAGCTGGGCTGCGTCCCCTCGGAAAGACAGGTTGAAGGCCTCACATGCAGCCTCTCAGACTGAGGGACCACATTTGGAAATGGAGTTATTGCAGATGTCACCAGGGAGCCTCAAACGAGGTCACCTGGAGCGGCTGGCCTAATCCACAAAGACTCAGGTCCTCATTAAAAACGAAATGTGGGCACAAGTGCAGGATCTCACATGAAGAAAGGCAGGGACGTGGCCTCGTGACCACCAGCCAGGATGGCCAGGAGCCCCCACAGAAGCCAGGGCAACTGGACAGCCCTGCCCACCCCAGTCCCACAGGGAATGGCCTGCCACCTCTTGCTCCCAGATTTATGGCCCCTGGACTGTGAGAGAATAGATGTAGTCACTCAGGCCCAGCATGGTGCTCTGACGGCAGCCACTGGCCAGACCCCCGTTCCCTTCCCTTCCTGTTTCCTAGGCCTCTGCCATCATCACCACTGGACCCTCCCCACCTGCTCCTCGAGACCGTCCTCTAACTGCCCGGTTTCCTGGGAACCTCACGGGGAAGCAGGAGCAAAGGAACCTGACTCAGGACTGCTGCTGTGGGTGGTGGCCATGGGAATCCTCTGGCCAGGGGTTCCACTGCGCTCGCACATGCCCGGCCCAGGCGGCCACGTCTGAGAAGCCGCTCCAGTTGCCCACACCCAGCAGGGAAACTTCTCCCGGAGTAGGAAGCATGTGGCGAGTCATCTAAGCCTCTACGGCTGCAGTAGCAGATAGATTTGTGTGACTCACTGAATAAATAACTCCCATAAATGTCACCCAGATTGGCATCGAATTGCAATGAGGGTCTCATGCATATGGAGCCGTGGAATAAAACTATCTTCTGGCAGAACTTTTCCAGCAAAAGTGGCCCTGAGAGGGAGGTCAGAATTGAAAGGAAGGGGAACTGGACGGACCTTGTCGGCAGTAAACAAGTAGGAATTGCCAGCGGCTCCTGTGGATTCCAAGGCCTAAGGAAGTCTTGAAATCCATCAGCCTCGGCGAATACCATGGACTAGAGTCCAGGAGTCAAGTGTTAATGAACTGCCTTCAAGGGGATAATGAGGTGCTGCTGTTTGGCCCCAAGGCTGAGGTGCTGCAGGCTTGGTCCCTGGTGTAGCCGTGTCTGGGTCATAAGGACACTGACCTCGTGAATGGACTCATCCATAGCTTATTGGGATTGGGGGAGGTGCTTTGCTGTAACAGTGAGCTCTCTCTCCTCCACTGTGAAGTGGGCAGCTCTATGCCACCATAATGCTCTGCCACAATGCTCTGCCACAATGCTCTGCCACATAAGGGCCCAGAAACAACAGGGCCAAGTGACCATGAACTGAAACTTCTGAAAGAAAGGGCCACAGGAACTCTTTCCTCCTTTATGTTAATTTCCTCGGGCATTTTGTCACAGTGCTGGAGAACTGACTAACACATGGGGATACCAGAGATGAGCATGACAGAGGCCAAACTCTCACATACAAGAGTAATGAGCCACTTTGAAAGCAATGATGGTGTGGGCCACTTAGTATTCTTGTTTACATAACAGAAAAGGAGGAAGGAAAGAAGTTTGCATAAATTAATCACAGAGAAAAGCAGAGGCTCACAGGCATGCAGCAAACGCCTTCTTAGTCAACAGAGCTTCCTGGAGGACTAATTTCAAACAATCACACAAACTTCCCACTCCACCTGGTGCTGAGAGCTCCCTGTCCTGTCTCAGTGAGCTTGAGGTGAGCTCTCCTCACCTTGTTGTTGGTGAGACTCATGGTGTGTTTGCCTTTCCGAGTCCTGGAGAGGCCCTTGCCCTCAGGGCTTGGAAATGTCTTGTCCCGTGGAGTTCCAGTGCTTGCTAGAATGAAGGCCAGGGCAAATGCCCCATGTAACAGTGGAAGTGCTGGCCTGGACAATGAGCGTGCTCTGATCCCTGGGACGCATTCTAAGACCCCGTGATGCCTGAAGCCACGGATGGCACCAAGCCCTGCTCACTCTGCTTCCCATATAGGCAGGCTTAGTGTGGAGCTTCACTTACAAATCAGACACCATTAGGGACCAACGGCCGCTAATAATAAGGCGGTTTAACAACTCGTTCTGGGGGAGTCTGTGGATGTGGCTTCCCTCCAAGCGCCTTCTTGGGCTTCACCTTTTCACTCAAAGGCAGCATGGTGGCTTCTCCCGGCCCACTCTGAGTTGACCGCACCACCTCTCCTGTGGCTCGGGACCATTATTAAGTGGCGCTCCTCGCTGTCAGTCCCGTAACACAGGCTGCGAGCGACTCTGGCCGTGTGCACAGGCTGCAGAGAGATGGTTCACACCCAGGTGGACTCGGCAGAGCAATTGGGAGCTCGTCATGAGACTCCATGGAGAACTCAGGAATTTTTATTTCCATTTGATGTGAAGTTTTCCGTTTGATATTTTTGGACACAGTTAGCAGAAGGTAACTGATGTGGAGGACAAGGAAGCTCTCACAGGGAGACTGCTGGATAAGGCCGCGACCCAGCGACTGGAAAGTGGCTGGCACGGGCAGGTCCTCAGCAGAGCCACCTAAGGAGGGCCCAGTGCACCTTGCTTCATGTCCCCAGGGGGGAGACCTGCTCCCTCCGGGGGCCCAGGCAGACAGAGAAGATCAGGAGAGAGGAGGACAAGGCATGTGCTGGCCCCATGGGGGGCTGGAGTGCGCTGTTCAGGGGCCTCCGCTTGCCCCACCACCCGTCGATGGCCTCCGTGTCTACGAGTGAAAACCCAGCCAGGCTCCACAAAGAGCCCTGTTTGAGAAGGCCCCAAAGAGAGAGGAACAGACCCGCTGAGGGAAAACAGGACGGGTCTGGTGGAACGTCTCAGCTTTGCCCTGACCGCTGCACTTCCAAGAGATTTCACTGCCCACCTTCAAGTCTGTGTCCATAATTCTGGAAGGCCTTTCTCAGCTAAATGAACTAGTGACATGTGAAATTTAATTAAGGGGCCATTTACACATTTACAGTTTTTCGCATTATATTCGAACAATGATCAGTCCACAAGCCAAATTGTTGACTACAGTTCGCATTAAAGTTCCCCCATTTTGGAGATATGCAACTAATTATTGTAATCATCTTCCGCTAATATGCACGCCTGGCCCATTGTGCCATGCGGACACGACACTGCACTAGCATGGAGAAGTCATGGGAAATCCCGACAAGGACGAGCCTTTGTGCACGTTTTATTTTGAGCATAAAACCCTCGACTTTTGATACTGTGCTTTCACCCTGAAATCGGCTGTGCTGTTTTTCCCCAGAAAAGCTCTAGAGATGGCGGCACCTATGCGTGTTGCATATGTAGAGTGCTGTGGCCAGGGGCGAGGACAGGCTGCTCCACGGGAAAGGCGTGTCTGTGCCGGCTCTCTGGGCAGGAACTCTTCCTTCTCTTTAGGAGCTATGGAGCCACTTTCCCTCGGGGGCACACTTTCCCTGGTAACGAAGGCACTGGCTATACCATGCTGGCTGTACGGGCATTGCTCCCATCTGTGGGGCAAGTGCCACTATCATCCCCATTTTACAGATGACACAAGGGAGCTGAGTTAAAACGCGCAGGGAGAGAGGGGAGAAGCTGGGGAGCTGACACACCGGGTTCTGTCCAAACACGTGGCCCAGGGGCTGGATCTCATGTTTTCTCTCCTGCCCCTTCCTGAACCCTGGAGGAGGTTTTCCCACAGTGACAAGGCACCGCTCACAGCCCTGTGTCTGGTTTGGATAGGTCTTGCTTGGGTTTTGAGGCTGAGCCCTGGCTGCAGGTGCAAATTGAGAGAGTCCCAGGGTGGTGAACCCCACTTGTGGCCCGAATGTGCTTCCAGAGACTCCGAAGGTCCTAGGTCATGTGGGGGCTGGGACTCTGCTTCCCCACCCTGTCCAGCTTCCAAAAGGACCATTCCCTATCTCAGCACGATCCTTGGTTCCACTGACGAAGATGCCATGCTGGCAGGTTCTGCCAGCTCGCCATGGACCACAGGCTCCATGCAGCCGGCAGAGAGCCCATCTTGAAAAACAAGATTTAACAAAAGGATACTTGCTTTCAAAGGTGAGTGTGTCGTCCCAAAGTGGACCCTGCTTCTCAATCATTCACAAGTCAGAAATGAGTTTTGAAATAGCTCCTCAATTAAGTACTTAGGATCCCTTTTTTTAGTGAGTTAAAAATCACACACGCTTGAGTCTCAACTTTGTGACTGTCCCCTGGGGTAAGCACCACAGTGCATGCTCCATACTGGGCAGTGTGAAGGCCTTTCCCAGAGAATTTCACACAGAGTCCAAACCCCACCAAAGTTCTGTAGTTCGATGGCCTTCCCCCTGCTGACCATGTGAGCTGGGCAAAGTCCTCGTCCTGAGCAGCATGCTGGCCGATGTGTGTGGTCTTAGGCTGGTTATGGAGTGCTGTTCTGCCCGCTGCTGCGCCTGGGTTCCCACCTTCTGGGGGCTGAGTCTCTCCTGTTGGCTGCTGTGGGTAACTGGCACATCACTGCGCCCCCTGGCCCAGCCAGGTCAGAGTCCCAGCAGCCCTGGCTCTCCGAGCAGACCCCAGGAGGGCCTGGAAGCTTGGCATGGAGGAGGACTTTGTGCACAGGAAGGAGAGACCAGGGGGGCTCATGGTCATCACTTACATCCTCTTTCTTCCACCTGCATTAGTGGCAGGAAGTCATAGGTTTCAGATTGTATGTGTCAGAAGCAGTGAGGACCAGCTTTCAGGGTGCGGCCCCAGGACGGAGCCAAACGCCCCCCCATGTCCTGGGCAGCCAGGCTCCAGGCGCCGGGCAGCAGTTCTCAGGGCTCTGCCTCGGCCTGTCCTCCCCTGTCCCAGGAGGTGGATTCTGCAAGTGCTCTTTGCAGGAGAGACAGTGCACAGGATGCGACCAGATGAGCTGGGCACTCACCCTCCGTCACCGTCACCCTGTGGCTGGGGGCCGGCTGGGAGGGAGGACCCAGGAGCAAGGCTGGCACAGCAGCTTCCAGGGCGACCCCGCGCTGTGCCAGCCTCTGCCTCTCCACTGTGGGAAAAGCCTGCTGGACTAGGTGAACCGACAAGCACCCCGGTTCTAAAGCTCTGTGACTGGACTTCACAGGAATGCAAGCAGGGCAAGATGGTGTGTGCGGCTTCTGAAGCACTTCCTGAAGGTAGGTGGAGACTCGCAGGCAACGCCTCGAGGCCCAGCTGGCCCGGCTGGCTGCTGTTCGCTTGAACGGGTTGGCTTGGCGGAAGGCTCAGGTGCTCCAGACACAGTCTGAATTTCCTAAATCAAGTTAGCTGGAATATTCCAGCTAACGGCAGCATTTTAACTTGGAGAGCCAGTAATCCCGTCTCGCGCTTCCTGGCAGAAGTTAACTTAGCTTCCTGTGGACTCACTAGTTATCCTCTGGCCAGTGGCTGGCAGCTGTGCTGATTATCAATGCCACCATATCCCAGGGAGGGAGAATTTAAAGCTGAGTGACCAGCCCCAAAAGGAGGTCACTCGACTTTAAAGGGAGGTGAGGAATTAAAACCTGGCCCCGCTCCTGGATGCTGGCCTGCTCAGAGCTAGAGCCCTGAATTCGGGGAGTGGATGTAGGTGCTGATCAAGTCAGCTTCAGAGCAGCTGAGAAGGGCCCAGACTCTCACTGTGAGACACTCGGGGGGATAAAGACTCCCGACCCCTGGGACTCTCTCCCAGTCTTGAAAATTAAGTTAAAATCTGCTGGTGATCTGCTGGACAAACCGGGGACCTCAAAGAGCCCAGGGGCAGCCGGGCCCTCAGATCTCCTCTGCAGGTTCTGGGCGGTAGTGAGGTCAGCAGCAACCGCAGAGCTCAGCGTGGGAACTACACCCCACCCTCCGCTGCGGCTCTGGTCTAAGGGCTGCAGCTCCCCCGCGTTCCGGCCGTCCTGTCTTTCTCTCCTGTCTGCCTTCGAACCCTCCCACATGCATGCCCCTTAGGAATGGGAAGCTCTTTAAAAGAAAGTTCTCTTTGGCATTTTCTGTCTTGGTCTTTCTCTCTCTCTCTTTTTTCCTTGTTAAAAAATGTGTAAGTTTTGGATTCAAATAAAAATTGAATTTTTCTCCAAAGAGTAAATAAATAAATAAATAGAACATAAATGGAATTTTTAAATAATATTTTTGTTATGCAAAGAATGGTTTTCTTAATAATCTTATTATTAGTGGAAACACTTTGTAGTATAAATGCAAAACTCTTCTAACTGCTTTTTTGGGGAAAAGTCATGTAAGTCTTGAATTAGCAAATGAAAACATTGCGTCCAGGGGTATTGTTTCCCAAATATGCCTGAGTCTGTCATAATCTGTTTTCCTGGAACAATCATAAGTGGCTCCAAGCCCACTTCACTATCAGTTTCCACACAAAGGTTATCTGTGCATTATATTCAATATAGAATTTTCGAATTTTGAAACATTTTATTATTATAGTAATAGCTATTGCCGTTTCTAACAGACACCCTGTCAGAAGGTTTAAAAAATGTATGCTTCGGTTCATGCAAAAAAAAACAAAGGTCAAAACTTTTAAAATGTCACTTCTTCTGCAGTTTTGCATAGAAAATACACGGTAGCAGTGGGAGGCCTCCCTGCCCATGGAAACGGCTGTGGGGAAAGAATGTCTGTCCCTGCGGCTGGGTCTCCACTTTCCCTGCAGCTGCGGGCTGCGCAGAAAGGCCCGGTGGGAGCCCATTGTCACCCAGCTGGGTAATAGTTCTCTTATTTTACAGTCGGCCGCCGAGGGGGGTGGGGCGTCTCGCAAAGTGCCTGGAAAAATCTCTCTCTCCTGTAAACAGATCACTTTCTCCCTCCTCCACGAGAAGCGAAGCGGGAATCTATAAACTGCGGCTTCCTTGGGACCCAGCCGTGTAATTAAACACCACAAACAAAAGCGACGGGAGAGGGGGAGTTCCGGGCGCAAACCTGGGCTTCGGGGACAGGGGATCCTGGGGCCGAGGACCTGGAAACGCGATTCTCCTCTCACCCGCCATCAGCCAATGACTCCTTCCCTCTGACTCTACGTGCAGGTCACCTGCCATGTGGTTGAAGAACATGAAACTAGAATGCCAGCTCCCAGCGTCGGCAGCGGGACAGGCGTGGGCCTCCAGTTCGGCCTTTGTTCCTGGGGCTGGCGCTGCGGGCTGGTGTGAGTTGGCGTGGAGGGTCTTCCGACACTTTGGAGCAGGGCTGGGGCCTCAGGCTTGTTTTGCTGTGTATTGTGCATTGGGTTTGTTACCATGGAAACTCATTCCGGAAGGTGAAAAGCCACTGACCTTTCACCATTTCCAGGCAGGGCTCCCCCTCCTCCAGGGAGGGAAGAGAGTGTGGGTGCAGGTGAGGCTGTCCTCCAGGGCCAGCCTGGAGGCTGCGAGGGACGGCCTCACACTCCTAAAACCCGTCACCTTCAACACAGGCTGAAGGAAGTCGTGGGCAGACGCGGCTCTGGTCTCACGGCCACTGGAGCATCAGCGTCCTCTCCTGGGAGCAGCGACACTGAGCTCCCCATTCACGTGGGTCCCCACGCCCTGGCACCCAAGAAGGGGCGGTCTTTCCAGAAACCATCAGTGAGCCGCCCTGCGTGCCTGCGGATAGGACAGCTGGGAGGTGCTCTTCGGTGGATGGCTTATTCTTTTAAGAACGCTGAACAGGGCTGGGGTGCTTCCCCAGCGCTTGAGAAACCCTGGGTCCTTCTCCCCACCACGAGAAATGAACATACTAAGCAAATGAAATCTGGCATCATCCATGGATCGACCTAGAGAAAGTTGTGCCTCAGGAGCTGCCCATGGAAAGGAGGAGAAAGCCTCCGTCCTGGGTGAAGAAAGGGTCCGGCAGGTTGGGACGGAGCCAGTCACTGCTCACTCAACAGCCCTGAGTACATCCCACCCGCACCCGGGAGCTCGGAGCTTGGGCACGTCCACGGGGGCCAGCCTGTGGTCAGGCTCTTGTGCCGTCCGTTCCCAGCTGTGTCTACCATCGTGCAAGGGGCGGCACCATTCTGAGGGAAGGGTTATTAACGGGGTTCAGCCACGTGGGGAACCCTGAGAGCAGGCCATGCACATGGGTGCAAGCAGAGAGCAGGCCTTTGGGCGATGGGTCTGAGAGAAGCAGGCCCTGGAGAGAAGTCCCGGGAGGGGCGGCCTGCAGCACAGGTGGCCATGACGGAGCGCATGGGTGGCACCCTCTGGCCCCGAGAGGACGGTGGGTGAGACCAGCATGCCTGTCCTCCAGGGACCCGCACCTACACCTGCCTGCACTGCGAGAGAACCTTTCCCTGGGGCGGGGTGCAAAGTGGGCCTGGAGGAAGAAGCCGGGCCCTGCCTCTAGCCACCCTGGCCTGCAGGTGGCCAGAGTAAGGTTCTCAAGGGTAAGTACAGGCCTCAGTGCCCAAGGGGACTCGTAGATAGGGTCTGATCCAAGTCCTGGGGGCTGGAGAGCAGCTGGACTGACTGGAGGTCAGCGGCACCTTCAGCCACAGCTGTGGGGGGCCTTCCTGTCCTTTTCCCTATGGCCAGATGGGTTCACCAGCTCTGACTCCTGCTCCTGGGCCTGCTCAGAGATGCCAGGGGATGGATGGATCACCACTCAGGAGCGTGGCCTCTCTACTCCAGCATGGAGAAGGCGGAGGGAGGCCGATTCCAGGAGAAACTCTGCCCCGCCCCCGTCGCCCGCCTCCCTTCCCCACCTGCCTGCCCACCCTCAGCAGCTACCAGCGTGGAGAGGCTCCAAGTCCCGCTCTCTTCCAATCCGGTTTACCTAGGTCCCCCTAACCTCGGTGTCCACATCTCCTGTCCTCTGCGTTCCTGTTGAGACAGCGTCTCTTCCTGACACCTCTCCTCAGTGCAGAGACCTCAGACCTCTCTCACACTGGGAGGCCTCCTGGGCACCTCCGGAAGGCACAGCATTTGGAGGCCGTGCTTTTCTCCAGTAAGCTGGGGGTGGTGGCATTTGCTGGTCCCACCTACGGCCCTGAGGACACAGGTCAGTGCGCATGGTGTGTGAGGGGAGGCTTGTGACCGTCAGGTGGACTGCTCATCGCTGGGGAGAGGACGGGACTCCGACATCGTGAAGCAGGACAACACTCTGCTGCCGGGCCTGCCCAGCTTCCCGGGACTTCCCTGGGCTAGCCCTAAGCTCAACGTCCTGGGACCCCTGCAGGTGTCTGGGCACTGGGCCTTGAAGTCCTCCCAGTTCCACATTTCCTGTTCTCTCCAGGCCATTTGCCACAGGTGGGGGCTGATTCCTTGAGAGACTTCCCCAGAAACAGGAGCCCGGCCCAAGGGGAGCAGCCCCAGGGGACTGCCTCCCACACGTACTGACCCCGCCCCAAGCCAGACTCTTCTCCTCAGCAGAGTCAGAGTGCTTTGGGAAGGTCTGGGCCAGCGCACGGATCGTGTCCATGCTGCGGGACGGTTCGGGACAGCTCTTGCCTCAGAAGCCTGTCTCGTGCCGTAGTAATGAAAACACCTGTAATGGATTTTGCCAATGAAGTTCAGAAAATGAGATGAAGGCCAAGCAACTGCAGACCACAGAGACACAGAGCAGAAGGGTGTTGCGCCAGGCCAGCTGGACAGTCTCCAGGTCCACAGGAAGCCGTCTCTGCAGCCACGTCCCCCTGCTCCTGTCTGGACACACTTGTGCACCTTCACACCCCTGCCCAGGTGTGCGCACATGGGAAGGAGCTTCATCACAAAGTAATGAGTGGTAGTTATTTTTTTAGTTAGTGGTAATTTTATCTTTGTTAATGAAATTGTACCCATGTGTCTTAGTCAGCTTTTTTGCTACTGTGACTAAAAGACCCAATCAGATCAATTGTAGAGAAGGAATAGTTTATTTGAGGGCTCACAGATTCGGAGGTCTCAGTCCACAGCCAGCCAGCTCCACTCCTGTGGGCTCAAGGTGAGGCAGGACATCACGGAGGAAGAGTGTGGCAGAGGGAAGCAGCTCACATGGTGATCAGAAAGCAGAGAGAGAGACTCCACTTGCCAGATACAAATGTACATCCCAAAGCCACACCCCGATGCCCACCTCCTCCAGTCACACCCCACCTGCCTCCAGTTACCACTCAGTTAATCCCTATCAGGGGATTAAGTCACTGACTAAGACTCACAACCCTATCATTTCTCCTCTGAACCTTCTTGCATTGTTTTACACATGAGCTTTTAGGAGACACCTCACATCCAAACCATAACATCTGCCCTTGGCCCCCAAAACCCCCAGCCGTCTCACAATGCAAAATATATTTAGTCCACTCCCAAAAGTCCCCTAGTCTCAACAATTTCAGTATGACCAAAAGTTCAAGTCCAAAGTCTCCTGAGACTCAGGGCTAGCTGGCAAGGTGAGGTCCTGTAAAATCAATAAAAATGATTTACAAGAATCTAATATATAAAGGTACAGAGTAAACGTTTCCATTCACAAAAATAGGGGCATAGAAAGAAGGGACAAGACCAAAGCAAGACTGAAATCCAGCTGGGCCCACAAGACCTGTAGCCCCATGTCTGGCATCTGAAGCACATGGCGTGATGTCCTCTCCAAAGGGCTTGGGTAGCTCTGCCCCTCTGGCCTTGTTGGTTGCAGCCCAAGTGGTCTTTCTGTTGGTTTGTCTCTGCTTGATTCCTGCAGCTTTCCTGGGCAATGTCCCACATGATTGGCATTGCTTAATCTCAGGGGTCTCCACTGCAGCTGCAGCTTCCTCCTCACATCTCCACACTGACTTCAGGGGCTGCCTGCTGCACTCTGCCTGGCCTCCCAGGCCTTCCTTTAAGATCTTGGTGGAAGCCTCCACGACCCCCTAACTCCAGCATCCTGCATTCCCACAGAACCAGTACCTTGTGGTGGATGCCAAGGTCTGTCAGCATCTCGAGCAGTAGCCAAGCCTCCAGGGACCCTGGCTGCGCAGCCTCTGAGAGCCTGGGTGGCTGAGCATGTTGTAGAACTGCCTAGGCCTCCTTGTACAAGAAGGTGGCCCGCTGGCCTTTCTCAAGGAACTTTTTACTTCTACTTCCTTGAGTCTTGGATGGGTGTGGTCTCGCCAGCTCCTGAGGTGCCCTCAAGCCGTCTTTCTCACTGTCTTTGGGCAGATCCTTTAGCATTCTTCAGTGGCAGTAATGTCGTTAACAATCGCGACTTCTTCAGTCCCGTTTTACTCCCACCTTTCCAGCCCAAGTTTTTAAAATCTTTCTGCTCTGCTTTCTGCTCCTGATTATCACAAATTTGGCTAAAAGTCGCCAGCAATATTCATGCCACTGCCTGAATACTGTGCTGTGTAGGCATTTCTTCCACCAGATTAAGAAGTCCCTCACATTTTTTTCTCTCGCTCTCTTTTTTTTTATTGTAAACAGATGGGACACATGTTGTTTCTATTTGTACATGGAGTAAGGCATACCATTTGTGTGATCATACATTTACATAGGGCGATGTTGTTTGATTCATTCTGTTATTTTTTTCCATTCCCCCACCCCTCCCACTCCTCTTTTCCCTCTATACAGTCCTTCCTTCCTCCATTCTTACTACCCTCCTTATCCCTCACCCTAAACCTAACCCTAACCCTAATGCTAACCCCTCCTACCCCCCCTTATATGTCCTCATCCGCTTATCAGCGAGATCATTCGTCCTTTAGTTTTCTGAGATTGGCTTATCTCACTTAGCGTGATATTTTCCAATTTCATCCATTTGCCAGCAAATGCCATAATTTTATCATTTTTCATGGCAGAGTAATATTCCATTGTATATATATGCCACAGTTTCTTTATCCATTCATCAACTGAAGGGCATCTAGGTTGGTTCCACAATCTGACTATGGTGAATTGAGCAGCAATTGATGTGGCTGTATCTGTAGTATGCTGATTTTAAGTCCTTTGGGTATAGGCCAAGGAGTGGGACAGTTGGGTCAAATGGTGGTTCCATTCCAAGCTTTCTGAGGAATCTCCACACTGCTTTCCAGAGTGGCTGCACTAATTTGCAACCCCACCAGCAATGTATAAGTCCCTCACTTTTAAAATCAGCTTCATAGAAAGTCTCAGGACTTGGGCAAAACGCAGATGACGTCTCAGCCAGAGCATTACACAAATGGCCTCTTCTCCAAATTCCATTAAAGTCCTCCTTTTCTGAACCCTCTTAAGCCCTGACTTCACTGTTCATAGCCCTATTGGCATTCTGGTCTTCTGAGCTCCCTCCAGAATCAGCCATTAAGCTCTGCTTGCAACATCTAAAGCACTTCCAGCTTGTACTGCTAAGCCTCTCGAGATTCCTCCCACCACTTCCAAACAGCTCTAGATGCTTGTTGACCACGTGGTCAGGTTAGTCACGGCAATGGTCCCACTTCTGGTACCAATCTCTGTTTTAGTCAGTCCCCTCCGTCCCCCGCTTGGACTAAAAGACTTGACCAGAACAATTGTAGAGGAGGGAAAGTTTATTTAAGTGCTCACAGTTTCAGAGGTCTCAGCCCACAGATAACCAGCTCCATTCCTCAAGGCTTGAGGTGAGTCAGAATAACAGGGCAGAAGAGTGTGGCAGAGGGAAGCAGCTCACATGATGATCAGGAAGCTGAGAGAGACTCCACTTGCCAGATACAAATGTATATCCCAAAGCCATGCCCCTTCCCCATCTCCTCCAGTCACACCCTACCAGCCTCGGTTACCACTCAGTTACCCTATCAAGGGGTTCATTCACTGATTGACTTAAGACTTTCACAACCCAATCATTTCTCCTCTGAACCTTCTTGCATTGTCTCTTTTGGGGAATATCTCACATCCAAAACATAATACCATGTCTTAAGTAAGAATTATAGGAATAGAACAAACTTGAGTTCTACTTCCTGCCTACAGCCAACTTCAGAAAGGAAAATTATAAATAAAAGAAAAAATACTGGATAGCTTTGCAACACAGTTAATTCCAAATTAAAAAAACCAGTAACATTGAAAACTTGTAACAAAAGGCTGCCTATGATGTTTTAAGAGAAAAGGGAGAAAAGGGGCATGCTTCAAGGGGAATTATTTTAAACTAGAAATGCTAAACCATCTTAGCCAGGATGAGGAGTTACAAAGAGGGGATAGAGCAGAGATTCCAAATTTTTTACCTTTGCTTTTTTTTTTTTTTTTATGTGAAGGGAAGAGGAGGGAATCTGGAGGAGGAGCATTCTGGCTCCTGGTTTTCATCCAATGGTTAAGGAAAGTGTGTCTGCATTATAGGAGTATGGAATGGGAGCATGTTGACTAGCTGAGTGGAAAAGCAGAAATTCCAAGTTGACACAGGAAAAACAGGAATAAATGTTAACTAGATCACACTGTCCAAAGTGAGGCAATAGGGAAAAGACAGAAAAGTATAACAAATAATAGTCATAAAGTAAGAATGAGGGATAAAATCAAGTGTATCCATTATTACACTAATTGTAAATGAGATAAATTTCCCTATTAAACTCATTGATTTTCAAACTTTTTAAAAAAATATCACATACATATTGCTGTTCAAAATATCCGTCTAACAAAGTGGTAAAGAAAGCTAAAAATGAAGGAATAGGCAAACAGATATCCTTACATGAAAATGGAAAGAAAAATGATGATACTAATACCAGAATTTAGGGAAAATAGCTCCAAATGAGACAAAACAGGCAGTATATAATCATAAAAGACACAATTCACTATGATGAACCATCAACCTGAATGCACCAATCAACATAGTGACTAAGTATAAATAATAGTAACAAACAAATACAATAAGAATGTGACATGATGATTACTTCCATCATAATGAAACTGAAAAGCATCAGTCAATGAATGTTGACCTGCTGACTTGCAAATGCTATTAAGGGCCTTCGTGTATATTGAATGTCCAATGAATAAAATTACAACTTTATGAAATGCAAATTCGACCTTGTGTGCCCAATTTAGATTGTAAGAGAGACTTTGAGCGCCATCTTGGGTTTCTTGGTGACCCCCTGAAAGTCCTGATATTAATAGGTGTCCCCCCACAACTCAGCAGCCATTCCGAAGGAGGCTGTAGACAGCTGACTCCCTGCAGCTGAAGAACTGGGAGGTGTTGTCCTGGAAACCCTCTAACCACCTACTGAAGGGTCTCTGAAACTGCAGGGTGGTCTTACTCATGAGAACTAGGGCCATTGCTAATCATATTCAGAAGTAAATGCAGGTTTTTTCCTCAATAGATGTTACCTTGCTTCATGCATAGTCATGTTTGTGGGAAGTTTTATGTAAATGAAATCCTGTTTTCTGGTTGACTAATTCACCGTTTAAGATTTTTTTTCTTCCTTGATTGATTCTCAATTGACAGTGGGTCTTACATTTTAGCTTTGAGTTGTTCTTTGCTCAGCTTTTCTAGTGAAGCATTAATGATCACTAAACAGGTGATTAGCTGCGCTTGGAGACAACTGCCTTTTAGCAGACTTTCAGTGAACCCTCTGTACAGGACCCTTTTGTTAAGTGAAGGCTGCTCTGCAGTGGTAATAGTAACCCCATAATTTATCTGCTGGAGAAGTGGAGGGGCTGTCTCTGCTCGGAGCATCTCAGCCCTCCTCTGGTAACAACTCCCTGGGTGAGTAAAGCCCTGTGGCATCGCCAGTTCCCAGCCACCGGTCCCAGAGATGATCCCAGAGCTGATCCCTTTCTCCAGGGACAAGGGGTGCAGCCAGTCCCAGAGGTGACGCCAAGCCACCACAGCCCCAATGACACATCTACTATGGCCGCTCATTCCTCCAGAGTCTGCCAGACACGATGAGACTGATGTGACTTTGGAGAAATAGTCCTGCTCACCACGGGGGCTGCAGCATAGGGGATGTGAGAGGCAGCGCCTTGGGCCCCAGCTCATTAGCACAGGAAGGCGAAGACCCAGCCCACCCAGCAGAAGTCAGAGCAAGACCCCACCTGGTGACGCTTGAGGCCTGAGCTCCGGCCTGGCCCCTCCGTGCCGCCTCAGTCGCCACCAGCCAGTGAGCTTTCATCTAATCTGGCTTGGAATGGACCTTGCCTTTCCTGAGACCTCAAGAATCCCTTCAGGCACTGATCGTCGGATTGGTCCTCCACCCACCTTGGAAATGAGGCTTTATCTTGCATTTTAAAATGTTCATCCAAAAGCACTTGAGAACTGTTGGCCAAAAGTTTTTAATGTAGCCATAACCAACCTTGGTCTCTCAGCCCCACGCCTGCCTGACAGGACCACGGCCCTGCTTCCTCAGTGCCAAACACGGAAGAAGCACATTCTCCCTTTCTGCACTTGAATTTAATGCAAGAGAGGCTGCGTGATGTGGCCCCAGCTTCTGGTGGGGGACTGGACCTCGGCCCCGGGAGCCCTGCCGGCCCTTCTTCACTGCGGTCCTGGGGCCTGCACAGCGCTGGTGGACTTCCTTTCAGTTCCTCAGAGCTCAGTGGCCCTGAGGCTGCCCTTCCGGCTGGGGATTTCTGCCAAAGGAGAAGAGCATCCTAAAGCCAGGCCTGGGAGCCTTCGTCAGTGCCCAAACGTGCATCCTGTGGACTGGAGCCCCTGGAAGAGCCACATCCACACGAGAAAGGGCTCTGGACGTGGCAGGACCTGCAAGCCCTTGGCCAGCAGGCCTCTCTGTCCACCAGAGCTGAGCCACCATTCTCCAGCTAGGACTTCTGGGGACAGGTCCTACACAAGCTGATGTGCAGCGTCTCCAGGAGTCAGACCCTGCCAGGCTCCTGACTCACAGGCTCTGCTTGCTTTCTGCTCATGGAGACACTAATGCAAAAGTGGGAACTGCATCCCCTGCTGAGCAATGCACAGTGCACTTAACCTCCCCAACCCGTTCCTCTGTGAAAATAAAGGTTCAGATCCCATAGGCTGTCTGAGATCCCTTTGGCAGCAGAGACTGGACTGCATATATGTGACAAAAGGCACCCAGATGATTCGCTATCCCCAAACACTCCACCCCTGGATGACCCTGGGAGTCAGCCTCTCCCTACCTCTCTGAACCTGACCTCTGGCCCCTTGGCGGCCCCTTCCCATGCCCACTCCTTGCTTCCCCATTGGTCTCAACCTCTTCCCCTATTCCCTGTGGGGGCCACCCTCTCCGAGCCTGGCAAGGTCCAGGGCTGTCTCCACTCCCTTCTCTCTGGACATTGCAGACTCACTCTGCTTCCGGGCACTTCCTCTGTGAGGCCCTAGGGGGTTTCTGCCAGCTTCCTGCACAGCAGCCAGTGTGGACAGCCCAGTGGTTCAGCTCCATCAAGCAGGCTTCTGCCCTTGGCAATGCCCTATTTGGGTCTCTGGCTCACCCTGCCCTGGAAGAGCCTCTAGAGACCCCAGTGGGGCGCAGACATGGACGCTCTCCTAACGGGGTCATGGCAGCAGCCTCCCTGCCTGTCTTTGGTCCCTAACCTGTGCTCCACTGGTCATGTAGGGGCTTGGTCAGGGGCAGACCAGGAGCCCCTGAGAAACACTCTTTCCTGTAAGAGGAAAACTCCACATGGAGGGTCCTGCCTTGGTCTGAGCACGTCTAGGGCCCAGTTCACCTGCATGTTTAAAAAGCTCTCCAAGTGACTTCAATGCACAGCCATGCCTGAGGACCCCGAGGTTGCCCTGTGGTTTGCAGAATGCAGCTCCAGCTCACTGCCTATCAGCCAAGACCTGCCTCGATTGGTCCAATTCTCCTTTTACAGACTCATTTTTTATTCGTGGGTCCCCAGTGCACCTCTTTCTCGGGGGTGTCTCCCTGCTTGTTTGCATGTGTGTGGTCCCTCTAGCATGCAGGACATTAGTGGACACTCACAGGGACCCACAAGTGCCAGCAAGCATGGGTGCACCCCAGGAACAGGTAAAGGAGGGAGGCCTGGGGAATGATCAGAACTCTGGGGTTATCTGAGCTGCCTGGAAGATAACAGAAGTTTAGCAGCTAAGGAACGTCAGGCATTCAGGAAGCAGGGTGGCACACGGCTGGGGGGACCGGGAGGCACTTGGATAATGGCGGGCAGCATAGAATTGTTGGGGGTGCAAGGGGACAGCAACAGGAGGTGAGGCTGCCCCAGACATAGGTAAGTCCTGTGTGCACTAATGTAGGAGCTATGATCCTCATTTATCCATAGAAATACAGAGCTTCGGAAAGACAACCAATCTGGCCAAGGTCACCAGTCAAAAAGCCACACCCTTGTTTTTCTGATCCTAAACCCTTACAAAAGTGCCAGCTATAAGCCAGGCGCACTAGCACATGCCTGTAACCCCAGTGGTTTGGGAGGTTGACGCAGGAGGGTCGCAAGTTCAAAGCCAGCCCCAGCAAATTAGCAAGGCTCTAAGCAACTTAGTGAGACACTATCTCAAAAACAAAAAAGAAAAAAAAAGAAAGAAAGGAAGGAAGGAAGGAAGGAAGGAAGGAAGGAAGGAAGGAAGGAAGGAAGGAAGGAAGGAAGGAAGGAAGAAAAGACAAAAAACAGGGCTGGAACTGTGACTCAGTAGTAAAGTGCCCTGGATTCAATTCCTGGTACCAAAAACAAAGAAAATAAATGCCAGCTGTGATCTCTGCCTCTTCCGTCCTCTGCTCTCCACCCTCTTGAACTTCTCTGGTTCTCTCCCCTGGGATGCTGCACGTCCTGATGGTCCTCAATGGAGCAGCTTCCTGGCCTTGCCAGGGCACCCCGCCTGCCTGCACCTGGCCAGGCCTCCTGCTGCTCGGGTCCCAGTTTCTGCCCGAGTTCCATGGGGCAGCACTGCACCCTGCTCCATGGGGTAGGTGCCCAGGTGGTCCCGTCGGTCTCCAAGCTTAGATCCCACCTTGGTCTTCCTCTCCTGGTGCGAGGAAGGGGAGATCTGCCTGCCTTTGCCTGTGCCCCACACAGAATCTGTGAGTGCGAAGTCCTTAGTGTTCATGGGATCACCGAGCTCAACTCGGCAGAGCTACTGGTTCATGATGTCTGCCGTCTACACAGAGGGATCCCAACCGCCGCCGGAGGCAGAGGGTAGGCCATGGGGTGATTTCTGGATTCAGGGAGCTCTTCTTGACGGTCGCTTTGGAAAAACTTTCTGAGCCTTCACACTTGCGGCAGCTGATGAGCCGCGAGCCCAGGAAGCCCAGGCGGCACTGAGGACAGACAGCAGGGAGAGAGGGCAGCAGAGCAATGAGACCACGGGAAGAGTCAGCGGTGGTGGTTTCCCTCCCGCCTCTAACCCTGCCCGAGAGGCGAGCCCCAGGAGGCTCCACCCAGGAGTGCGCCTGGGCCTGCGGCTCAGTATCCCGTCCTGGGCCCTGCGGCAAGTTACACTGAGGAGACCCAGGGCCCCACTCTCCTAAACCCCCGCGTTCCCTGGATGCCATTTCCCTTCTGATCTTGTCCGTGTCTGTACTGCTCAACATGCTCGTGTTTATACAGAGCATTTCACCAAGCTCGTAATTACAGTCATTTCTGGGAGAAGACATTAGGGAACTATCAAATTATGCATCATATAATTTTGAAATGTTTGAATATTTTTGGTTAGTTTCTATGGCTTTCAGAATCAGAGAATAATCAATAAAATTTCTAAAACAAAACCCTGGTAACTTGGGCAGTGTGGGGCGGGTGGAGGGCTGGCCTTGTGATCCTGAGCCCAGCACCCTGGTGGCGTCAGATGCCCTTGGTCATCCGGTTTGGGACCCGTCCCCTCTGCTCATGCACGCCTGCCAGATTCCCACTGTCGGTCTGGCCGACTCTGGTTCCGAGCTGCGATCCCCGACCCCGGCTCTGCAGGACGCTTCCGAAGCCTGCTGCCTCCAGATCGAGTGGCCACGGCCAGCCTCCTGTACGGCCCAACGCCCCAGCCTGAGAGCGGGAAAGAGCACTTCCTGGTCTCACTCGTAGCTTGAAGACACACGTGTACTTGTGGCACAAAACCCGGCCTTCGTGCCTCTCGTGGCGAGTGGGCCCTGGATATCAATCTTAGATTCTAAAGTCCAAACTACTGACACCGGAGTATTCGTTTCCCAGGGCTGTTGGGAGACTGTGCCGCAGACTGTGGGTCTTGAAGCAGCAGGAACGTTTCCTGGAGCCGGGTCTGATGTCCAGCAGGCAGCCCCCACTGTCCTTCCTGCCTCCTCTGGGTTTGGTGCTGCTGCCCCCTGTGTCCCTTGGCTGGTGGCTGCAGGGCTTGACCTCTGCCTGTGCCATTGATGGCGTGTCCCAGTCTCTCTCCTTCTTATAAAGGTTCATGTGGAACGAGGGCCCGGCTAGCATGGTCTCCTCTTGGCGGCCCGCACCTGCAGTGACTGCTTTTCCAAGTGAGGTCTCAGGTTGGACCAGTAGCACCAGGAGTTCACGGTCTCAGCGGGTGGCCAGCTGGACCTCCTCCAGCCTTGGTGTGGAATTCCTGTGAATTTGCTCCGCAGGTGCTCCACTCACTCTATGGCAAAGAAGATCTGAGTGTGAAATACCCCACAAAAATTTCCATGGCCCCGTGTCTGCCTGGCTCATCAGCCAGATAAGCTCCGTGCTCGAATCGGTGGCTTCCACAGCCCGCCTTCTCTCCATTCTTAGGGACTGTGAAGGTGACCGTAGCCCAGCATGGACAACCGTCCTAGGGCGGTTCTCGGCATGGTCAGGGCCAGTCGCACGTAGAGCGCAGAGCGGGAGCCAGAGGACCGGAGCACTGCCTGGCTCAGAGATGGGAGGCCACGGGCCAGTGCCGTTCGCAGCTTGCCCCTGCCCTGGGTGGGGACTCGAGAACGCCTCTCTCCTTCTTGGCTTTGTAGTAGCTGGTTTCTTCTTGGTCTTGAAGAGCAGATGGAGTCACGAGTCTCCGCTTCCTGAGGTTCGGGTCTGTGACTCTCTCCTGAAGGGACAGAGCCACACAGCTGTGGGGTCCTGTTCTCACACGTGACCCCGTCTTGGCAGGAGCACACCACTGCTTCTCTGCCCCATGACAGCCTGTCTGCCACCCATCTTTCCTTTCGGGAACCTGAGACAGAGCACGTCTTTCCTTCCACGTCAGAGCTTGCCCTGGCGCGATCTCCTAGAGGGAAGCCTCCCTCCACCCCTCAGGCCCAGCCTTTCGTTGCTAGTGGCGTTCATGTGCTTGGGCTTCCACGACAAAACGCCAGGAGCCACAGGCCTCTCTCTCACAGCTCTTGGCTGGGAGGCCTGGTGACTCGGGGACTGTCCTTTCCTGCCCAGGGCCCTTTCTGCAGGCGGGCAGCCTCCACTGCGGTGTCTTCCCCTGGCAGACGAAGCCAGCGTTCCACCTCTCTTCTCCTCAGGGCTCTGGCTGCATCATGAAATCCCACGCGTGTGGCCTCGAGTCCACCTGGCTCCAAAGCCCCACCACACTCGGGTGGATTTGGGGGCGATGGCATTCAGCCTGCAGCACCAGTGGGCTCAAGATCACTTCTAGCTCATTCCGTGTGTGCCACAGGCCTCTGAAGCAGATCCGGGGACTTGAGGGCAGTCAACTCACAGGCCAAGGCACTGGCCTGGGCACTGCAGGGAGCACTGGGGCCTGGGTATGGGTGCAGGGAAGCGGCAGGTTAAGACCTGAGGGCTGGCAGGGTTCTAGGCCCCCGCAGCGGCCCGGGTGCTCTCAATGAGAGCACGAGGGGCATTGAGCCTCCATCAGGGCCACTCATACGCAGAGGAGGACGTCTCACTCCACCTGGGTAGCTGAGACCCCAGAGGGGATCCAAGCCTCCAGAAGTCAAGGAGGCAGCACAGAGCCAGGCGGGCCCCGGAAGTCTTGGCCACGCCCTCTGCAGGGCTAACTTGCAGACTTGGGAGAGAGTGGAAGCCCTCTTGTAAGGCCAAGGTCACGCACAGATCCTGAGCCTGCCCACACCCCATGTGTCCTCAGTGACGGGGGATTGTGAAGACATCGGCCCAGCCCCTTCCTTTTGACAACATTGTGCTCCTGACAGGGAGCCCATGGTTCTGGTCAAGTATAGAGTCTGCTCAGACGAGGCAGAAGGACACCTTAGGCTGCTCAGACCAGCTTCCTCCAGTCACACGGCCCTTTCCAGGGTCTGTGACACTAAGAAGCACAGGTGTGCCCAGCCTCCCCCAGATCAGGACAGAAACTCAACCACGTACTGCCCAGAGTGTGGAGGCCGCCTCCTGCCTCCCAGCCAGGCCTCCCAGCCCTGAGCACTGCACTGTGAGGAAGCCCTGCCCCTCCAGCCTGACTCTGCAGACTGGTGTCGAGTGGGACCTTTGGGGCAGGAGCGCATGTGACAGAGCCACGTGGAGGGACATGGGACTCGGCCTCACGCAGCCTTGGCACAGATGCTGCGTTCCCAACACCAGTGTGCCCGGGAGATGCAGTTAACCGCCCATCTGCCTTGGTCCGCGGCAACCCCGCCATCTGGGACTAGAACAAGGAAGCACTCAAGTGTTGGTGTCTTCGTCTTCCAGGTTAGAGCACCCAAGAGAACGGCCAGGGAGCTGGCTTTCGGAGCGGCTTTGGGTCACCTATGAGGACCAGTATAGGCTGGACGCTGAGCGGGAGAGCGGACGGGTAAGCCCTGGCGAGAGCTCTTCATTACCAGGCCAACAATGATGGAGAAGTAGATTGCTCTGTGATAAGTGTGGAGTTCTCGGGGGAAGGGGCCTAAGGGTTAACCTGATGCTTGACCCATTAGAACCGTTGACAGCAGGAGAACCCCCTGGCTGATCAGATGATTATTCTGCAGGAGCAGTGGGTGAAAACCGAGCCCGGCCAGGCCAGGTAATCAAGGGAACGCACACCCGGGAAGACCCGGCTGGCAGAGCCAGAGCGGCTACCTGAGATTCTATTACTTGCTGTCTTTCAAGCATTATAATGAGATTACAGTAACCCAAACTGGCTGAAAACAGAAATCTGGCGGTCTGTCAAGTTCTTTGTGTAGAGTTTTACCCCAGTCCAGATCTGGTTCCTCTGAACCCGCAATAATCATGCCGGAGGGCCTCAAAGAAAGCCTTGTCAGCCCCCGGCTTGCCTGGGCTCTGCCCTGACCAACACGCCATTGTTACTGCATGGAAAACTTGCTAGTGTTGATCCTTTTACCATGTGATTCAAAACTGACAGCAACATGCTTTGGCCACGGGTGTCCTT